>NW_026289994.1:0-2944 GCF_023373465.1 Oncorhynchus keta
TGTCACGTTCTGACCTTTATTTTCTGTGTTTTGTGTTTAGTTAGTATGGTCAGGGCGTGAGTTGGGTGGGTAGTCTATGTTTGTTTTTCTATGTTTTGGTTATTTCGATGTTTCGGCCTAGTATGGTTCTCAATCAGAGGCAGGTGTCATTAGTTGTCTCTGATTGAGAATCATACTTAGGTGGCCTGGTTTTCACTGTGTTTTTGTGGGTGATTGTTTCCTGTCTCTGTGTGTGCACCAGATAGGACTGTAATTTGAGTTTTCACATTTTTTGTTTTGTTAGTTTGTTCATGTGTACCTGAAAGCATTAAAAAGTACCATGGAAAATTACCACGCCGCGTATTGGTCCTCTGATCCGTTTCGCCTCTCCTCTTCGGAAGAAGAGGAGGAAACTCGTTACAGAATCACCCACCACAATCGGACCAAGCGGCGTGGTAAAGGACAGCGACGACAGCAGCAGCATCAACAACAGAGGCCACCATCACAGGACTCCTGGACATGGGAGCAGATACTGAACGGAGAGGGACCCTGGGCACGGGCTGGGGAAAATCGCAGCCCCAAAGCAGAGCTGGAGGCAGCGAAAGCTGATCGGCGGCAATATGAGGAGCCAGCACGGCAGTGCGACAGGTACGAGAGGCAGCCCCAAATTTTTTTTGGGGGGGGGCACACGAGGTGTGGTACTAAGCCAGGTAGCAGACCTGAGCTCACTCCTCGTGCTTATTATGAGCAGCGCATTACTGGTCAGGCACCGTGTTATGCGGTTGAGCGCACGGTGTCGCCAGTGCGTGTCCATAGCCCGGTGCGCTATAGGGCAGCCCCCGAGAGTGCCATGCGAGTGTGGGCATTGAGCCAGGGCGTATGGTGCCTGCTCAGCGGGTCTGGTCGCCGGTACGCAGTCTTGGTCCAGGTTATCCTGCGCCGGCTCTGCGTGCTGTGTCTCCGGGGCGCTGGGAGGGTGCAGTGCGTCCTCTGCCTGCGCTCCGCTCGTACCGGGCAACTGTGGGAGTGGAGCCTAGGGGAGAGGTGCGTGTAGTAAGCACTAGATCTCCCGTGCTTACCCACAGCCCGGTTCAACCTGTGCCTGCACTCTTGAGGGTCCGGGCTCGAGTAGTTGTCCAGCCTGGGGAAGTGGTGCCAAGGTTGCGCACCAGAGCTCCAGTGCTCCCCCACAGCCCGGTCTTTCAGGCTCCTCCTAACACCAAGCCTCCTGAAAGTCTCCCCAGCCTGGTAGTTCCTGTGGCAGCCCCACGCACCAGGCTGTCTCTCAGTCTCCTCCCTGCAGGTGCTCCCGCCTGTCCGGCGCCGCTGCCGGAGCGCTCCGCCTGTCCGGCGCCGCTGCCGGAGCCTCCCGCCTGTCCGGCGCCGCTGCCGGAGCCTCCCGCCTGTCCGGCGCCGCTGCCGGAGCCTCCCGCCTGTCCGGCGCCGCTGCGAGCTCCGCCTGTCCGGCGCCGCTGCCGGAGCCTCCCGCCTGTCCGGCGCCGCTGCCGGAGCCTCCCGCCTGTCCGGCGCCGCTGCCGGAGCCTCCCGCCTGTCCGGCGCCGCTGCTGGAGCCGTCCCGCCTGTCCGGCGCCGCTGCCTCCTGTGCAGCTCCGCGCACCAGGCTGTCTCGCTGTCTGCGCTCGCTGCAGGTGCCTCCCGCCTGTCCGGCGCCGCTGCCGGAGCCTCCCGCCTGTCCGGCGCCGCTGCCGGAGCTCTCCCGCCTGTCCTGGCGCCGCTGCCGGAGCGCTCCCGCCCTGTCCGGCGCCGCTGCCGGAGCGCTCCCGCCTGTCCGGAGCGTCCCGCCTGTCCGGCGCCGCTGCCGGAGCGTCCCGCCTGTCCGGCGCCGCTGCCGGAGCGTCCCGCCTGTCCGGCGCCGCTGCCGGAGCGTCCCGCCTGTCTCGGCGCTCGCTGCCGGAGCCTCCCGCCTGTCCGGCGCCGCTGCCGGAGCGTCCCGCCTGTCCGAGCGCCGCTGCCGGAGCCTCCAGCCTGTCCGGCGCCGCTGCCGGAGCGTCCCGCCTGTCCGGCGCCGCTGCCGGAGCCCCTCAGCCCAGAGGCGCCAGAGCCCCTCAGCCCAGAGGCGCCAGAGCCCCTCAGCCCAGAGGCGCCAGAGCCCCTGCCCCTCTGTCCAGAGCTTCTGCCCCTCTGTCCCGAGCTGCCCCTCTGTCCAGTGGGGTCATTGAGAGGGGTTGCCATGGTTCCTGTGGGCACAGAACCAGATGGTATGAACATCTTGGGCCTGGTTCTCTTTGCCATGGTGTTCGGTGTGGCACTGAGGAAGCTGGGAGAAGAGGGGGAGGAGCTCATACGCTTCTTCAACGCTTTCAATGAAGCCACCATGGTGCTGGTGTCCTGGATCATGTGGTACGTCCCGTTCGGCATCATGTTCCTGGTGGGAAGTAAGATAGTGGAGATGGAGGATGTGGTTCTGTTAATAAGGCGGACAAAGACAATCGTGAAGTGGGGTCCGCGTCCCGCGCCAGAACCGCCACCGCGGACAGACGCCCACCCAGACCCTCCCCTATAGGTCAAGGTTTTGCGGCCGGAGTCCGCACCTTTGGGGGGTACTGTCACGTTCTGACCTTTATTTTCTGTGTTTTGTGTTTAGTTAGTATGGTCAGGGCGTGAGTTGGGTGGGTAGTCTATGTTTGTTTTTCTATGTTTTGGTTATTTCGATGTTTCGGCCTAGTATGGTTCTCAATCAGAGGCAGGTGTCATTAGTTGTCTCTGATTGAGAATCATACTTAGGTGGCCTGGGTTTCACTGTGTGTTTGTGGGTGATTGTTTCCTGTCTCTGTGTGTGCACCAGATAGGACTGTAATTTGAGTTTTCACATTTCTTGTTTTGTTAGTTTGTTCATGTGTACCTTAAAGCATTAAAAAGTACCATGGAAAATTACCACGCCGCGTATTGGTCCTCTGATCCGTTTCGCCTCTCCTCTTCGGAAGAAGAGGAGGAAACTCGTTAC
>NW_026289995.1:0-2064 GCF_023373465.1 Oncorhynchus keta
CATTCCCATGGTCTGTGGCCTGCTGTTATGAGCCTTCACATTCCCATGGTCTGTGGCCTGCTGTTATCAGGCTTTACATTCCCATGGTCTGTGGCCTGCTGTTGCCAGGCTTTACATTCCCATGGTCTGTGGCCTGCTGTTATAGCCTTTACATTCCCATGGTCTGTGGCCTGCTGTTATAGCCTTTACATTCCCATGGTCTGTGGCCTGCTGTTATAGGCTTTACATTCCCATGGTCTGTGGCCTGCTGTTATAGGCTTTACATTCCCATGGTCTGTGGCCTGCTGTTATAGGCTTTACATTCCCATGGTCTGTGGCCTGCTGTTATAGGCTTTACATTCCCATGGTCTGTGGCCTGCTGTTATAGGCTTTACATTCCCATGGTCTGTGGCCTGCTGTTATAGCCTTTACATTCCCATGGTCTGTGGCCTGCTGTTATAGCCTTTACATTCCCATGGTCTGTGGCCTGCTGTTATAGCCTTTACATTCCCATGGTCTGTGGCCTGCTGTTATAGGCTTTACATTCCCATGGTCTGTGGCCTGCTGTTATAGCCTTTACATTCCCATGGTCTGTGGCCTGCTGTTATAGCCTTTACATTCCCATGGTCTGTGGCCTGCTGTTATAGCCTTTACATTCCCATGGTCTGTGGCCTGCTGTTATAGGCTTTACATTCCCATGGTCTGTGGCCTGCTGTTATAGCCTTTACATTCCCATGGTCTGTGGCCTGCTGTTATAGCCTTTACATTCCCATGGTCTGTGGCCTGCTGTTATAGGCTTTACATTCCCATGGTCTGTGGCCTGCTGTTATAGGCTTTACATTCCCATGGTCTGTGGCCTGCTGTTATAGCCTTTACATTCCCATGGTCTGTGGCCTGCTGTTATAGGCTTTACATTCCCATGGTCTGTGGCCTGCTGTTATAGCCTTTACATTCCCATGGTCTGTGGCCTGCTGTTATAGCGCTTTACATTCCCATGGTCTGTGGCCTGCTGTTATAGCCTTTACATTCCCATGGTCTGTGGCCTGCTGTTATAGGCTTTACATTCCCATGGTCTGTGGCCTGCTGTTATAGGCTTTACATTCCCATGGTCTGTGGCCTGCTGTTATAGCCTTTACATTCCCATGGTCTGTGGCCTGCTGTTATAGGCTTCTACATTCCCATGGTCTGTGGCCTGCTGTTATAGCCTTTACATTCCCATGGTCTGTGGCCTGCTGTTATAGCCTCTTACATTCCCATGGTCTGTGGCCTGCTGTTATAGGCTTTACATTCCCATGGTCTGTGGCCTGCTGTTATAGCCTTTACATTCCCATGGTCTGTGGCCTGCTGTTATAGGCTTTACATTCCCATGGTCTGTGGCCTGCTGTTATAGGCTTTACATTCCCATGGTCTGTGGCCTGCTGTTATAGCCTTTACATTCCCATGGTCTGTGGCCTGCTGTTATAGCCTCTTACATTCCCATGGTCTGTGGCCTGCTGTTATAGCCTTTACATTCCCATGGTCTGTGGCCTGCTGTTATAGCGCTTTACATTCCCATGGTCTGTGGCCTGCTGTTATAGGCTTTACATTCCCATGGTCTGTGGCCTGCTGTTATAGCCTTTACATTCCCATGGTCTGTGGCCTGCTGTTATAGGCTTTACATTCCCATGGTCTGTGGCCTGCTGTTATAGCCTTTACATTCCCATGGTCTGTGGCCTGCTGTTATAGCGCTTTACATTCTCATGGTCTGTGGCCTGCTGTTATAGCCTTTACATTCCCATGGTCTGTGGCCTGCTGTTATAGCCTTTACATTCCCATGGTCTGTGGCCTGCTGTTATAGCCTTTACATTCCCATGGTCTGTGGCCTGCTGTTATAGCGCTTTACATTCCCATGGTCTGTGGCCTGCTGTTATAGCGCTTTACATTCCCATGGTCTGTGGCCTGCTGTTATAGCCTTTACATTCTCATGGTCTGTGGCCTGCTGTTATAGCCTTTACATTCCCATGGTCTGTGGCCTGCTGTTATAGCCTTTACATTCCCATGGTCTGTGGCCTGCTGTTATAGCCTTTACATTCCCATGGTCTGTGG
>NW_026289996.1:0-2093 GCF_023373465.1 Oncorhynchus keta
GTTAATCATGAGGTTGGGATGGGATATATTGGCCATGATAACATAGTTAATCATGAGGTTGGGATGGGAGATATTGGCCATGATGACATAGTTAATCATGAGGTTGGGATGGGATATATTGGCCTTGATGACGTGGTTAATCATGAGGTTGGGATGGGATATATTGGCCTTGATGACGTAGTTAATCATGAGGCTGGGATGGGAGATCTTGGCCTTGATGGCGTGGTTAATAATGAGGTTGGGATGGGATATATTGGCCTTGATGACGTGGTTAATCATGAGGTTGGGATGGGGAGATATTGGCCTTGATGACATGGTTAATCATGAGGTTGGGATGGGATATATTGGCCTTGATGACATAGTTAATCAATGAGGTTGGGATGGGAGATATATTGGCCTTGATGACGTGGTTAATCATGAGAGGTTGGGATGGGAGATATTGGCCTTGATGACGTGGTTAATCATGAGGTTGGGATGGGATATATTGGCCTTGATGACATAGCTGGGATGGGAGATATTGGCCTTGATGACGTGGTTAATCATGAGGTTGGGATGGGATATATTGGCCTTGATGACATAGTTAATCATGAGGTTGATGGGAGATATTGGCCTTGATGACATAGTTAATCAAGAGGTTGGGATGGGAGATATTGGCCTTGATGACGGTTAATCATGAGAGGTTGGGATGGGAGATATTGGCCTTGATGACATAGTTAATCATGAGGTTGGGATGGGAGATATTGGCCTTGATGACATAGTTAATAATGAGGTTGGGATGGGATATATTGGCCTTGATGACGTGGTTAATCATGAGATGAGATATTGGCCTTGATGACATAATCAGTGAGTTAATCAAGAGAGGTTGGGATGGGAGATATTGGCCTTGATGACATAGTTAATCATGAGGTTGGGATGGGAGATATTGGCCTTGATGACATAGTTAATCATGAGGTTGGGATGGGAGATATTGGCCTTGATGACATAGATGAGGTTGGGAGATATTGGCCTTGATGACATAGTTAATAATGAGGTTGGGATGGATATATTACTTGATGACATAGTTAATCATGAGGTTGGGATGGGGAGATATTGGCCTTGATGACATAGTTAATCATGAGGTTGGGATGGGATATATTGGCCTTGATGACATAGTTAATCATGAGGTTGGGATGGGATATATTGGCCATGATGACATAGTTAATCATGAGGTTGGGATGGGAGATATTGGCCATGATGACATACTGTACAGTGCATTCGGAAAATATTCAGACCCCTTGACTTTTTCCACATTTTGCTACATTACAGGTTTATTATAAAATTTATGAAATACAACATTTTCATCATCAATCTACACACAACAACCCATAATGACACTGCAAAAACATGTTTTTAGAAATGTTCTCACATTTCTATATAAAAAAAAAATATATATATTTTATTTACATAAGTATTCAGACCCTTTGCTATGAGACTTGAAAGTGAGCTCTCAGGTGCATCCCTGTTTCCAAGGATCTCATCCTTGAGATGTTTTTACAACTTTGACTGAGTCCTCAGGTAAATTCAATTGGTTGGACATGATTTGGAAAGGCACACACCTGTCTATATAAAGGTCCCACAGTTGGCAGTGCATGTCAGAGCAAAAACCAAGCCTTGATGTCGAAGGAATTATCCGTAGAGCTCCGAGACAGGATTGTGTCGAGGCACAGACCTGGGGAAGGGTACCAAAACATTTCTGCAGCATTGAAGGTCCCCAAGAACACAGTGGCCTCCATCTAGAGCTGGTCGCCCGGCCAAATGGAGCAATTGGGGGAGAAAGTCCTTGGTCAGGGAGGTGACCAAAAAAAATGATGGTCACCCTGAAAGTGCTCCAGAGTTCCTCTGTGGAGATGAGAGAACCTTCCAGAAGGACAAGCATCTCTGTAGAGTGGCCACTCCTCAGTAAAAGGCACATCGCAGCCCGCTTGGAGTTTGCCAAAAGGCACCTAAAGGACTCAAGGAAACTAGATTGAACACTTTGGCCTGAATGCCAAGTGTCATGTCTGGAGGAAACCTGGCACCATTCCTACTGTGAAGCATGGTGGTGGCAGCATCAT
>NW_026289997.1:0-66614 GCF_023373465.1 Oncorhynchus keta
TGTACAGTACCAGTCTGTGTGGATGTGATTTGAGTGGTGGTCTGTAGCAGTACCAGTCTGTGTGGATGTGGTTTGAGTGGTGTTCTGTACAGTACCAGTCTGTGTGGATGTGATTTGAGTGGTGGTCTGTACAGTACCAGTCTGTGTGGATGTGATTTGAGTGGTGGTCTGTACAGTACCAGTCTGTGTGGATGTGATTTGAGTGGTGGTCTGTACAGTACCAGTCTGTGTGGATGTGATTTGAGTGGTGGTCTGTACAGTACCAGTCTGTGTGTGGATGTGATGATTTGAGTGGTGGTCTGTACAGTACCAGTCTGTGTGGATTTGATTTGAGTGGTGGTCTGTACAGTACCAGTCTGTGTGGATGTGATTTGAGTGGTGGTCTGTAACAGTACCAGTCTGTGTGGATGTGATTTGAGTGGTGGTCTGTACAGTACCAGTCTGTGTGTGGATGTGATGTGATTTGAGTGGTGGTCTGTGCAGTACCAGTCTGTGTGGATGTGATTTGAGTGGTGGTCTGTACAGTACCAGTCTGTGGATGTGATTTGAGTGGTGGTCTGTACAGTACCAGTCTGTGTGGATGTGATTTGAGTGGTGGTCTGTACAGTACCAGTCTGTGTGGATGTGATTTGAGTGGTGGTCTGTACAGTACCAGTCTGTGTGGATGTGATTTGAGGAAGTTGTCTGTACAGTACCAGTCTGTGTGGATGTGATTTGAGCGGTGGTCTGCAAGCAGTACAAGTCTGTGTGGATGTGATTTGAGTGGTGGTCTGTACAGTACCAGTCTGTATGGATGTGGATTTGAGTGGTGGTCTGTACAGTACCAGTCTGTATGGATGTGATTTGAGTGGTGGTCTGTACAGTACCAGTCTGTGTGGATGTGATTTGAGTGGTGGTCTGTACAGTACCAGTCTGTGGATGTGATTTGAGTGGTGGTCTGTACAGTACCAGTCTGTGGATGTGATTTGATTTTGAGTGGTGGTCTGTACAGTACCAGTCTGTGGATTTGATTTGAGTGGTGGTCTGGTGGTCTGTAGTGGTGGTCTGTACAGTACCAGTCTGTGTGGATGTGATTTGAGTGGTGGTCTGTACAGTACCAGTCTGTGGATGTGATGTGATTTGAGTGGTGGTCTACACAGTATCAGTCTGTGTGGATGTGATTTGATTTGGTGGTCTGTACAGTACCAGTCTGTGTGGATGTGATTTGAGTGGTGGTCTGTACAGTACCAGTCTGTGTGGATGATTTGATTTGAGTGGTGGTCTGTACAGTACCAGTCTGTGTGGATGAGATTTGAGTGGTGGTCTGTACAGTACCAGTCTGTGTGGATGTGATTTGAGTGGTGGTCTGTACAGTACCAGTCTGTGTGGATTTGATTTGAGTGGTGGTCTGTACAGTACCAGTCTGTGTGGATGTGATTTGAGCGGCTGGTCTGTACAGTACAAGTCTGTGTGGATGTGATTTGAGTGGTGGTCTGTACAGTACCAGTCTGTGTGGATTTGAGTTTGAGTGGTGGTCTGTACAGTACCAGTCTGTGTGTGATGTGATTTGAGTGGTGGTCTGTACAGTACCAGTCTGTGTGGATGTGATTTGAGTGGTGGTCTGTACAGTACCAGTCTGTGTGGATGTGATTTGAGTGGTGGTCTGTACAGTACCAGTCTGTGTGATGTGATTTGAGTGGTGGTCTGTACAGTAACAGTCTGTGTGGATGTGATTTGAGTGGTGGTCTGTACAGACCAGTCTGTGTGGATGTCATTTGATTTGAGTGGTGGACTGTACAGTACCAGTCTGTGTGGATGTGATTTGAGTGGTGGTCTGTACAGTACCAGTCTGTGTGGATGTGGTTTGAGTGGTGTTCTGTACAGTATCAGTCTGTGTGGATGTGATTTGAGTGGTTGTCTGTACAGTACCAGTCTGTGTGGATGTGATTTGAGTGGTGTTTGTACAGTACCAGTCTGTGTGGATTTGAGTGGTGGTCTGTACAGTAACAGTCTGTGTGGATGTGATTTGAGTGGTGGTCTGTACAGTACCAGTCTGTGTGTGGATGTGATTTGAGTGGTGGTCTGTACAGTACCAGTCTGTGTGGATGTGATTTGATTTGAGTGGTGGTCTGTACAGTACCAGTCTGTGTGGATGTGATTTGAGTGGTGGTCTGTACAGTACCAGTCTGTGTGGATGTGGTTTGAGTGGTGTTCTGTACAGTACCAGTCTGTGTGGATGTGATTTGAGTGGTGGTCTGTACAGTACCAGTCTGTGTGGATGTGATTTGAGTGGTGGTCTGTACAGTAGCAGTCTGTGTGGATGTGATTTGAGTGGTGGTCTGTACAGTACCAGTCTGTGTGGATGTGATTTGAGTGGTGGTCTGTACAGTACCAGTCTGTGTGGATTTGATTTGAGTGGTGGTCTGTACAGTACCAGTCTGTGTGGGATGTGATTTGAGTGGCGGTCTGTACAGTGTGGATGTGATTTGGAGTGGTGGTCTGTACAGTACCAGTCTGTGTGGATGTGATTTGAGTTGTGGTCTGTACAGTACCAGTCTGTGTGGATGTGATTTGAGTGGTGGTCTGTACAGTACCAGTCTGTGTGGATGTGATTTGAGTGGTGGTCTGTACAGTACCAGTCTGTGTGGATGAGATTTGAGTGGTGATCTGTACAGTACCAGTCTGTGTGGATGTGATTTGAGTGGTGGTCTGTACAGTACCAGTCTGTGTGGATGTGGTTTGAGTGGTGTTCTGTACAGTACCAGTCTGTGTGGATGTGATTTGAGTGGTGGTCTGTACAGTACCAGTCTGTGTGGATGTGATTTGAGTGGTGGTCTGTACAGTACAAGTCTGTGTGGATGTGATTTGAGTGGTGGTCTGTACAGTACCAGTCTGTGTGGATGTGATTTGAGTGGTGGTCTGTATCCAGATGTTGGCCAGGTGGGAAGTTAACCATGTCTCAGTAAAGACCAACACATCTGGATTGGAGCTGTGAACCCAAACGTTTAATTGATCCATTCTAGGTAATAAGCTTCTAGCGTTAACGTGCAGAAAACCCAGGCTTTTACATGAGCAGAAATCAGTGAAGCAGATATCAGAGCACAAGTCAGAATTGAGGCTAGCAACAGTAGATGGGCCAGGGTGTACATGCACATTTCCAGATATCATCAACAGTAATATAATCAAGGCACGGCAGAGGACAGGGATAGCTCTGCTGTGTTGATTTATGACATCTGAATGTGCATCAGATGGCAAAAAGATTATGTTGTACAGCAACTTCATCAGGTAACATGAATACAGAGCTGGTGAGAGGTGGATGGAATAGGATGGGAGGCCAAGAGTCTGTGTAACCAATAGAGAGTCAGAGTCCCGAGTGTGGGAACAAACAGTCTGAGTAACCAATAGAGAGTCAGAGTCCCGAATGTGGGAACAAACAGTCTGTGTAACCAATAGAGAGTCAGAGTCCCGAATGTGGGAACAAACAGTCTGTGTAACCAATAGAGAGTCAGAGTCCCGAGTGTGGTAACAAACAGTCTGTGTGTAACCACAGAGAGTCAGAGTCCCTTGAGGTGGTAACAAACAGTCTATCCTACTCTGTTGGGTAAAGAAAGTTTGTAGTCAACTAAGCATGCAGGAGTCATGAAGCAAATAGCAAAATACATGTTTTTAATATATAACGACTTGGGGCTAGCCATTGTAAGTTCAGAGCCACTCACCCCAACAGGTGTGTGTGCTAGAGGTGAGCGAAAGCTCGGGAAAAAGGGGGAAGTGTGGTGGCTGTACCTGTTCCAGAAAGGGGGAGACAGGCCAGGGAGAGAGGGGTGAGTGTAGTGGGGGTACCTGTACCAGAAAGGGGGAGACAGACCAGGGCAGACGGTGAACAGAGAGAGGTGAGTGTGGTGGGGTACCTGTACCAGACAGGGGGAGACAGACCAGGGAGAGAGAGGTGAGTGTGGTGGAGGTACCTGTACCAGACAGGGGGAGACAGACCAGGGCAGACGGTGAACAGATCGCCAGGTGGAATCCAAGCAGCAGTGTAGCAGGTAATGGAGTAGGTGTCACACCCACTTGGGGGAAGCTTATATTTCTGGAGGCAGATTTTTGTAGAAAATGCCAGTGAATTTGGTCTTAAACAGGAGGGTGCTTCAGAGGGGCGTCAAAGACTCCTGCCACTTGTTGGGCTCCAAAGGCCTCGACACCTTTTTTACACACCTCGGTGCTAATGGAAGTTGTATCTGGTCTGTCCTTTCAAGCCTGGCAGCTCAGTTCCAGGTTGGATGGTGTCCTTGGTCTCTGTTGTTTGTTAGCTAGCACCGTCGGTGTAGCTTGGAAAAAGGAAACCTTTTGAAGCGATAATCTCTCCGGTTAATTTGGGTCAAATATGAGTTGTAGGTTATGAGTTTTGATCTGGAGCGAAAGGCCATGCTGTGGAGGGTAGCATCCTGCATATGTCCCCGCCGAAAGTTTATCCAACTCCAAATCTAACCTTTGTAAAAAAATAAATAAAATAAAAACATTGAAAATTGTGAGAGCTTACATGCAGCTGTGTCCCTCTCTCTGAGAGGGGCGTGATCTTTTAGTGGTCAACAATGATACAGTACCAGCTAAATACAGACTTCAGTGGTCCATCTTTCATTGAAACATATACATACTTATTTATAAATGATTGTTAACATACAGAATTCAAAACGCAGTTGTATTTATATTTATATTTAAAATAAAATCAGATAATCTGAGAAGAACTTTCAAATGTTTTTATTTATGACGTTACTTTATATTGCATCTTTAATCACAATGACATTAATTCACATTTATATTTTGGCAACTATTGCTATTCTTAACATCTTGTACAGACAGACACATCCAGAATAGTAATAGCTGATTTCCAGTGTTCTACATTGACTGTATAGGCGCCAGTGATTTGTTCAGGATTACATGTAGGCACACATGACAAGGCACACATGACAAGGCACACACATGACAAGGCACATGACAAGGCACACACATGACAAGGCACACACATGACAAGGAACACACATGACAAGGCACACACATGACAAGGCACACACATGACAAGGCACACACATGACAAGGCACACACATGACAAGGCACACACATGACAAGGCACACACATGACAAGGCACACACATGACAAGGCACACACATGACAAGGAACACACATGACAAGGAACACACATGACAAGGCACACAAGATGACAAAACAGATGGATTGTCGCACAACACAACCACAACATTCTCATTACAATGGCAAAGAATAAACCAGTATAGACCAACTAGTGACCAGCATAGCCTTTAAACCAGTATAGACCAACTAGTGACCAGCATAGCCTTTAAACCAGTATAGACCAACTAGTGACCAGTATAGCCTTTAAACCAGTATAGACCAACTAGTGACCAGCATAGCCTTTAAACCAGTATAGACCAAATTGCAGTTTCATCTGGTGTACTAGATGACAGACACAGTACAGATATAAGGACCTGATGTCTAGGTAGTCTCAGACACAGTACAGATATAAGGACCTGATGTCTAGGTAGTCTCAGACACAGTACAGATATAAGGACCTGATGTCTAGGTAGTCTCAGACACAGTACAGATATAAGGACCTGATGTCTAGGTAGTCTCAGACACAGTACAGATATAAGGGCCCCTCTTTAGATAAACAGGAAGACAGACAAGTTGGGAGTGACATTCCAGGGTTGGAGCTCAGTGCTTAGAAGCCGGTGTCTACAGTCCATGGGTTAGTGTGTGTTCTAGAAGCCGGTGTCTACAGTCCAGGGTTAGCATGTGTTCTAGAAGCCGGTGTCTACAGTCCAGGGTTAGTGTGTGTTCTAGAAGCCGGTGTCTACAGTCCAGGTTAGTGTGTTCTGAAGCCGGTGTCTACAGTCCAGGGTTAGTGTGTGTTCTAGAAGCCGGTGTCTACAGTCCAGGGTTAATATGTGTTCTAGAAGCCGGTGTCTACAGTCCAGGGTTAGTGTGTGTTCTAGAAGCCGGTGTCTACAGTCCAGGGTTAGTGTGTGTGTTCTAGAAGCCGGTGTCTACAGTCCAGGGTTAGTGTGTGTTCTAGAAGCCGGTGTCTACAGTCCAGGGTTAGTGTGTTCTAGCCGGTGTCTACAGTCCAGGGTTAGTGTGTGTTCTAGAAGCCGGTGTCTACAGTCCAGGGTTAGTATGTGTTCTAGAAGCCGGTGTCTACAGTCCAGGGTTAGTGTGTGTTCTAGAAGCCGGTGTCTACAGTCCAGGGTTAATATGTGTTCTAGAAGCCAGTGTCGATGCTGAGAGAGCGTCGGGTCACATGTTCTATCTCTCCAGGGACGTACCGCTGAAGCTAGTCTGGTGCTTGGCCAACATCTTCAGAATCTGATGCAGGTTCTGCCACCACTGACCTTGGGCATCCGGTGCTCACGGGGGAGGGGGTGGAAGAGAAATTTTACTGCCTGCTTAGAGACTAAAATAACATACACTCTAAAACCACATTGTAAAGCACTTCATGACAACAGGTTTGGATAGATGGACAACAGCTGTGGTACTCTACTCACTCAAAGTCAGTCTGTGCCTTAAGTTCAGTCACAGGGATGAAGGACAGACCTTCTTACTGAAGCCGATGACAGACGCTGTGTCTGGGGCTGACCGAACACACACCTGAATGGTAGAAGTTGACGAGGAGATAACCATTATATATCTACCACCCTGTTTCCACGGCTACATGTTGTTGAATCAGAGATAAAGCTCCTCCTCTTATAGTGTCTTCATAGTTCACTACTTTAACCAGATCCTTGGCACCCTATTCCCTTCATAGTTCACTACTTTAACCAGTCTTGGCACCCTATTCCCTTCATAGTTCACTAATTTAACCAGAGCCATGGCACCCTATTCCCTTCATAGTTCACTACTTTAACCAGTCTTGGCACCCTATTCCCTTCATAGTTCACTACTTTAACCAGAGCCTTGGCACCCTATTCCCTTCATAGTTCACTACTTTTAACCAGTCTTGGCACCCTATTCCCTTCATAGTTCACTACTTTAACCAGAGCCATGGCACCCTATTCCCTTCATAGTTCACTACTTTAACCAGAGCCTTGGCACCCTATTCCCTTCATAGTTCACTACTTTAACCAGTCTTGGCACTCTATTCCCTTCATAGTTCACTACTTTAACCAGAGCCGTGGCACCCTATTCCCTTCATAGTTCACTACTTTTAACCAGAGTCCTATGGGCCCGAGTCAAAAGTAGTGCACTATGTAGGGAATAGGGTGCCATTCGAGACGCATCCAGTACCTTGTCTGAAGTTGTTGATCATCTTTCTGTGAGCCACTGCACAGCCTTCACACCCAGCTTGGTGCCACAGTTTCTGTCGAAGGGTGTTGGCACCTCCCTAGAACGCCAGGTGAGAGAAAAATCAGTTAATCTCAGAGCAGAAAGAAAACTTATAGGAACCATATTTGATCATTCATACACTTCACATTCTACATCATCTACGTCTATCCCCTAATTTCCTGATCAACAAGCTCATCATCCTTTTAATATAAGGTTGAATTTTAACAGTGTGGTTGTGTTCGTTCCGTACCCACCTGCTGGAGGTGCCCCAGCACGTTGACCCTACAGTCGAAGATGCCCTTCCCCTCGGCAGAATACAGCTTGTGGATGAAATCAGTGGTGCAGTGAAGGTGACACTTCTCATTCCTACAGAGACAGAACCATCGAGATCCCATCATTCACTATATTAACTGTCCTACAGAGACAGAACCATCGAGATCCCATCATTCACTATATTAACTGTCCTACAGAGACAGAACCATCGAGATCCCATCATTCACTATATTAACTGTCCTACAGAGACAGAACCATCGAGATCCCATCATTTCACTATATTAACTGTCCTATAGAGACAAAAACCATCGAGATCCCATCATTCACTATATTAACTGTCCTACAGAGACAGAACCATCGAGATCCCATCATTCACTATATTAACTGTCCTATAGAGACAGAACCATCGAGATCCCATCATTCACTATATTAACTGTCCTATAGTGACAGAACCATCGAGATCCTATCATTCACTATATTAACTGTCCTATAGTGACAGAACCATCGAGATCCTATCATTCACTATATTAACTGTCCTATAGAGACAGAACCATCGAGATCCCATCATTCACTATATTAACTGTCCTATAGAGACAGAACCATCGAGATCCCATCATTCACTATATTAACTGTCCTATAGAGACAGAACCATCGAGATCCCATCATTCACTATATTAACTGTCCTATAGTGACAGAACCATCGAGATCCTATCATTCACTATATTAACTGTCCTATAGAGACAGAACCATCGAGATCCCATCATTCACTATATTAACTGTCCTATAGTGACAGAACCATCGAGATCCTATCATTCACTATAACTGTCCAATAGAGACAGAACCATTGAGATCCTATCATTCACTATAACTGTCCTATAGAGGCAGAACCATCGAGATCCTATCATTCATTATGTTAACAGAACCATTGAGATCCTATCATTCACTATGTTAACAGAACCATCGAGATCCTATCATTCACTATATTAACAGAACCATCGAGATCCCATCATTCACTATATAACAGAACCATCGGGATCCTATCATTCACTATGTTAACAGAACCATGAGATCCCATCATTCACTATATTAACAGAACCATCGGGATCCTATCATTCACTATATTAACTGTCCCATAGAGACAGAACCATCAAGATCCTATCATTCACTATATTAACTGTCCTATAGAGACAGAACCATCAAGATCCTATCATTCACTATATTAACTGTCCTATAGAGACAGAACCATTGAGATCCTATCATTCACTATATTAACTGTCCTATAGAGACAGAACCATCGAGATCCTATCATTCACTATATTAACAGAACCATCGAGATCCTATCATTCACTATATTAATTGTCCTATAGAGACAGAACCATCGAGATCCTATCATTCACTATGTTAACAGAACCATCGAGATCCTATCATTCACTATATTAACAGAACCATCGAGATCCTATCATTCACTATATTAACTGTCCTATAGAGACCAGAACCATCGAGATCCTATCATTCACTATATTAACTGTCCTATAGAGACAGAACCATCGAGATCCTATCATTCACTATGTTAACAGAACCATCGAGATCCTATCATTCACTATATTAACAGAACCATCGAGATCCTATCATTCACTATATTAACTGTCCTATAGAGACAGAACCATCGAGATCCTATCATTCACTATATTAACAGAACCATCGAGATCCTATCATTCACTATATTAACAGAACCATCGAGATCCTATCATTCACTATATTAACTGTCCTATAGAGACAGAACCATCGAGATCCTATCATTGCTATATTAACTGTCCTATAGAGACAGAACCATCGAGATCCTATCATTCACTATATTAACAGAACCATCGAGATCCTATCATTCACTATATTAACTGTCCTATAGAGACAGAACCATCGAGATCCTATCATTCACTATGTTAACAGAACCATTGAGATCCTATCATTCACTATATTAACAGAACCATCGAGATCCTATCATTCACTATATTAACGGTCCTATAGAGACAGAACCATCGAGATCCTATCATTCACTATATTAACAGAACCATCGAGATCCTATCATTCACTATATTAACTGTCCTATAGAGACAGAACCATTGAGATCCTATCATTCACTATATTAACAGAACCATCGAGATCCTATCATTCACTATATTAACAGAACCATCGAGATCCTATCATTCACTATATTAACAGAACCATCGAGATCCTATCATTCACTATATTAACAGAACCATCGAGATCCTATCATTCACTATATTAACTGTCCTATAGAGACAGAACCATCGAGATCTATCATTCACTATGTTAACAGAACCATCGAGATCCTATCATTCACTATATTAACAGAACCATCGATATCCTATCATTCACTATATTAACTGTCCTATAGAGACAGAACCATCGAGATCCTATCATTCACTATGTTAACAGAACCATTGAGATCCTATCATTCACTATATTAACAGAACCATCGAGATCCTATCATTCACTATATTAACAGAACCATGAGATCCTATCATTCACTATGTTAACAGAACCATCGAGATCCTATCATTCACTATATTAACAGAACCATCGAGATCCTATCATTCACTATATTAACGGTCCTATAGAGACAGAACCATCGAGATCCTATCATTCACTATATTAACAGAACCATCGAGATCCTATCATTCACTATATTAACAGAACCATCGAGATCCTATCATTCACTATATTAACTGTCCTATAGAGACAGAACCATCGAGATCCTATCATTCACTATGTTAACAGAACCATCGAGATCCTATCATTCACTATATTAACAGAACCATCGAGATCCTATCATTCACTATATTAACAGAACCATCGAGATCCTATCATTCACTATATTAACGGTCCTATAGAGACAGAACCATCGAGATCCTATCATTCACTATATTAACAGAACCATCGAGATCCTATCATTCACTATATTAACAGAACCATCGAGATCCTATCATTCACTATGTTAACAGAACCATCGAGATCCTATCATTCACTATATTAACAGAACCATCAAGATCCTATCATTCACTATATTAACTGTCCTATAGAGACAGAACCATCGAGATCCTATCATTCACTATATTAACAGAACCATGAGATCCTATCATTCACTATATTAACAGAACCATCGAGATCCTATCATTCACTATATTAACAGAACCATCAAGATCCTATCATTCACTATATTAACTGTCCTATAGAGACAGAACCACCGAGATCCTATCATTCACTATATTAACTGTCCTATAGAGACAGAACCATCGAATCCTATCATTCACTATATTAACAGAACCATCGAGATCCTATCATTCACTATATTAACAGAACCATCGAGATCCTATCATTCACTATAACTGTCCTATAGAGGCAGAACCATCGAGATCCTATCATTCACTATATTAACAGAACCATCGAGATCCTATCATTCACTATATTAACAGAACCATCGAGATCCCATCATTCACTATATTAACAGAACCATCGAGATCCTATCATTCACTATATTAACAGAACCATCGAGATCCTATCATTCACTATATTAACTGTCCTATATTAACAGAACCATCGAGATCCCATCATTCACTATGTTAACAGAACCATCGAGATCCCATCATTCACTATATTAACAGAACCATCGAGATCCTATCATTCACTATATTAACAGAACCATCGAGATCCTATCATTCACTATATTAACTGTCCTATATTAACAGAACCATCGAGATCCCATCATTCACTATGTTAACAGAACCATCGAGATCCCATCATTCACTATATTAACAGAACCATCGAGATCCCATCATTCACTATATTAACAGAACCATCGAGATCCTATCATTCACTATATTAACTGTCCTATAGAGACAGAACCATCGAGATCCTATCATTCACTATGTTAACAGAACCATCGAGATCCTATCATTCACTATGTTAACAGAACCATCGAGATCCTATCATTCACTATATTAACAGAACCATCGAGATCCCATCATTCACTATATTAACAGAACCATCGAGATCCCATCATTCACTATATTAACAGAACCATCGAGATCCCATCATTCACTATATTAACAGAACCATCGAGATCCCATCATTCACTATATTAACTACCCCTCTGGATGTCTTGTTGTTAACCTCTATAATGGGGTCTTTCTTACCTGTTAACCTCTATAATGGTGCACTGTGGTTAACCTCTATAATGTGGTCTTACCTCAGCACCAGACCCCCTCTGGATGTCTTCCTTCATCTTCTCTGCGAGATGCTCCACGTTAGTCTGAAAGGGCAGGGTCGTATTTATTAAGACTACATGGATCCTTTATCACTCTGTTCAGGAAGTCTAACCTACAGTACATGGATCATTTATCCCTCTGTTCAGGAAGTCTAACCTACAGTACATGGATCATTTATCCCTCTGTTCAGGAAGTCTAACCTACAGTACATGGATCATTTATCCCTCTGTTCAGGAAGTCTAACCTACAGTACATGGATCATTTATCCCTCTGTTCAGGAAGTCTAACCCACAGTACATG
Source organism: Oncorhynchus keta (assembly GCF_023373465.1). NCBI lineage: Eukaryota > Metazoa > Chordata > Actinopteri > Salmoniformes > Salmonidae > Oncorhynchus > Oncorhynchus keta. The sequence goes on from NW_026289997.1 coordinate 12,173, forward strand.
GATCATGTATCCCTCTGTTCAGGAAGTCTAACCTACAGTACATGGATCATTTATCCCCCTGTTCAGGAAGTCTAACCTACAGTACATGGATCATTTATCCCTCTGTTCAGGAAGTCTAACCTACAGTACACGGATCATTTATCCCTCTGTTCAGGAAGTCTAACCTACAGTACACGGATCATGTATCACTCTGTTCAGGAAGTCTAACCTACAGTACATGGATCATGTATCACTCTGTTCAGGAAGTCTAACCTACAGTACATGGATAATTTATCCCTCTGTTCAGGAAGTCTAACCTACAGTACATGGATAATTTATCCCTCTGTTCAGGCAACAGTACATGGATCATGTATCACTCTGTTCAGGAAGTCTAACCTACAGTACATGGATCATGTATCACTCTGTTCAGGAAGTCTAACCTACAGTACATGGATAATTTATCCCTCTGTTCAGGAAGTCTAACCTACAGTACATGGATAATTTATCCCTCTGTTCAGGCAACAGTACATGGATCATGTATCACTCTGTTCAGGAAGTCTAACCTACAGTACATGGATCATGTATCACTCTGTTCAGGAAGTCTAACCTACAGTACATCCGTATGAAATGACTTTGTGGTCTGTCTGGGATAAATGAAGACTGTTAGTCTGAGATGGCACCCTGGTGAAGACTGTTAGTCTGAGATGGCACCCTGGTGAAGACTGTTAGTCTGAGATGGCACTCTAGTGAAGACCGTTAGTCTGAGATGACACCCTGGTGAAGGCTGTTAGTCTGAGATGGCACTCTGGTGAAGACTGTTAGTCTGAGATGGCACCCTAGTGAAGACTGTTAGTCTGAGATGGCACTCTAGTGAAGACTGTTAGTCTGAGATGGCACTCTAGTGAAGACTGTTAGTCTGAGATGGCACTCTAGTGAAGACTGTTAGTCTGAGATGGCACTCTAGTGAAGACTGTTAGTCTGAGATGGCACTCTAGTGAAGACTGTTAGTCTGAGATGGCACTCTAGTGAAGACTGTTAGTCTGAGATGGCACTCTAGTGAAGACTGTTAGTCTGAGATGGCACCCTGGTGAAGACTGTCAGTCTGAGATGGCACCCTAGTGAAGACTGTCAGTCTGAGATGGCACCCTGGTGAAGACTGTTAGTCTGAGATGGCACCCTGGTGAAGACTGTTAGTCTGAGATGGCACCCTGGTGAAGACTGTTAGTCTGAGATGGCACCCTGGTGAAGACTGTTAGTCTGAGATGGCACGGTGAAGACTGTTAGTCTGAGATGGCACCCAGTGAAGACTGTTAGTCTGAGATGGCACTCTAGTGAAGACTGTTAGTCTGAGAGATGGCACTCTAGTGAGACTGTCAGTCTGAGATGGCACCCTGGTGAAGACTGTTAGTCTGAGATGGCACCTAGTAAGACTGTTAGTCTGAGATGGCACCCTGGTGAAGACTGTTAGTCTGAGATGGCACCCTGGTGAAGACTGTTAGTCTGAGATGGCACCCTGGTGAAGACTGTTAGTCTGAGATGGCACTCTAGTGAAGACTGTTAGTCTGAGATGGCACTCTAGTGAAGACTGTTAGTCTGAGATGGCACTCTAGTGAAGACTGTTAGTCTGAGATGGCACCCTAGTGAAGACTGTTAGTCTGAGATGGCACTCTAGTGAAGACTGTTAGTCTGAGATGGCACTCTAGTGAACTACTTTGGACCAGAGTAGGGAATAAGGTACTATGCCAGCAGCAGCCTGGTTCTCACCTTTAGGTCCTGGAGGTTGAAGGGGTCCTCGAAGATGTAAGCAGCGTCTGCTCCCACAGCGATACCGGCGCAGGTTGCCAGGTAACCACAGTAGCCTCCCATAGTTTCCACTCAGAACACCCTTCTCTTGGTCCCTGTAGCCGACTGCTTAATCTTATCACAACTCCAAGAGAGGAGACGGACAGATGACAGACAGAGAGGGGAAGGTTAGAGACACAACTGAAAGGGTCAATCTGCAGTTCCTACATACATGGTTACACCTATAAACATGGTTACATCTATAAACATGGATACAATATGGTTACAACATGGTTACACCTATAAACATGGTTACAACTATAAACATGGATACAATATGGTTACAACATGGTTACACCTATAAACATGGTTACAACTATAAACATGGTTACACCATGGTTACAACTATAAACATGGTTACAACATGGTTACACCTATAAAACATGGTTACAACATGGTTACAACTATAAACATGGTTACACCTATAAACATGGTTACACCTATAAACATGGTTACAACATGGTTACACCTATAAACATGGATACAACTATAAACATGGTTACACCTATAAACATGGTTACACCTATAAACATGGTTACACCTATAAACATGGTTACAACATGGATACAACTATAAACATGGTTACACCTATAAACATGGTTACACCTATAAACATGGTTACAACATGGTTACACCTATAAACATGGTTACAAACATGGTTACAACTATAAAACATGGTTACACCTATAAACATGGTTACACCTATAAACATGGTTACAACATGGTTACACCTATAAACATGGATACAACTATAAAACATGGTTACACCTATAAACATGGTTACACCTATAAACATGGTTACAACATGGTTACAACTATAAACATGGTTACAACATGGTTACAACTATAAACATGGTTACAACTATAAACATGGTTACATCTATAAAACATGGTTACACCTATAAACATGGTTACACCTATAAACATGGTTACAACTATAAACATGGTTACAACTATAAACATGGTTACAACTATAAACATGGTCACATCTATAAACATGGATACAACATGTTAGTCAGATGGTTACAACTATAAACATGGTTACAACATGGTTACACCTATAAACATGGTTACAACATGGTTACAACTATAAACATGGTTACAACATGGTTACACCTATAAACATGGTTACAACATGGTTACAACTATAAACATGGTTACACCTATAAACATGGTTACACCTATAAACATGGTTACAACATGGTTACACCTATAAACATGGATACAACTATAAACATGGTTACAACTATAAACATGGTTACAACATGGTTACAACTATAAACATGGTTACAACATGGTTACAACTATAAACATGGTTACAACTATAAACATGGTTACATCTATAAACATGGTTACATCTATAAACATGGTTACACCTATAAACATGGTTACACCTATAAACATGGTTACAACTATAAACATGGTTACAACTATAAACATGGTTACAACTATAAACATGGTCACATCTATAAACATGGATACAACATGGTTACACCATGGTTACAACTATAAACATGGTTACAACATGGTTACACCTATAAACATGGTTACAACATGGTTACAACTATAAACATGGTTACAACATGGTTACAACTATAAACATGGTGACAACATGGTTACAACATGGTTACACCTATAAACATGGTTACACCTATAAACATGGTTACACCTATAAACATGGATACAACTATAAACATGGATACAACATGGTTACACCTATAAACATGGTTACATCTATAAACATGGTTACAACTATAAACATGGTTACACCTATAAACATGGTTACACCTATAAACATGGTTACACCTATAAACATGGTTACAACTATAAACATGGTTACACCTATAAACATGGTCACAACTATAAACATGGATACACCTATAAACATGGTTACACCTATAAACATGGATACAACATGGATACAACATGGTTACACCTATAAACATGGATACAACATGGTTACACCTATAAACATGGTTACACCTATAAACATGGTTACACCTATAAACATGGTTACATCTATAAACATGGTTACATCTATAAACATGGTTACAACTATAAACATGGTCACATCTATAAACATGGATACAACATGGTTACAACTATAAACATGGTTACACCATGGTTACAACTATAATCATGGTTACACCTATAAACATGGTTACAACATGGTTACACCTATAAACATGGTTACAACTATAAACATGGTTACAACTATAAACATGGTTACACCTATAAACATAGTTACACCTATAAACATGGTTACAACTATAAACATGGTTACATCTATAAACATGGTTACAACTATAAACATGGTTACAACTATAAACATGGTTACACCTATAAACATAGTTACACCTATAAACATGGTTACACCTATAAACATGGTTACACCTATAAACATGGTTACACCTATAAACATGGTTACACCTATAAACATGGTTACACCTATAAACATGGTTACAACTATAAACATGGATACAACATGGTTACACCTATAAACATGGTTACACCTATAAACATGGTTACACCTATAAACATGGATACAACATGGTTACACCTATAAAACATTGTTACACCTATAAACATGGTTACACCTATAAACATGGATACAACATGGTTACAACTATAAACATGGATACAACTATAAACATGGATACAACATGGTTACACCTATAAACATTGTTACACCTATAAACATGGTTACACCTATAAACATGGTTACACCTATAAACATGGTTACACCTATAAACATGGATACACCTATAAACATGGTTACACCTATAAACATGGTTACACCTATAAACATGGTTACAACATGGTTACACCTATAAACATGGATACAACTATAAACATGGTTACAACATGGTTACAACTATAAACATGGATACAACATGGTTACACCTATAAACATGGTTACACCTATAAACATGGTTACACCTATAAACATGGATACAACTATAAACATGGTTACAACATGGTTACAACTATAAACATGGATACAACATGGTTACACCTATAAACATGGTTACACCTATAAACATGGTTACACCTATAAACATGGTTACAACTATAAACATGGTTACAACATGGTTACACCTATAAACATGGTTACAACATGGTTACAACTATAAACATGGTTACAACATGGTTACAACTATAAACATGGTTACAACATGGTTACACCTATAAACATGGTTACAACATGGTTACACCTATAAACATGGTTACAACATGGTTACAACTATAAACATGGTTACAACATGGTTACAACTATAAACATGGTTACAACATGGTTACACCTATAAACATGGTTACAACATGGTTACAACTATAAACATGGTTACAACATGGTTACAACTATAAACATGGTTACACCTATAAACATGGTTACAACTATAAACATGGTTACAACATGGTTACACCTATAAACATGGTTACACCTATAAACATGGTTACACCTATAAACATGGATACAACTATAAACATGGTTACAACTATAAACATGGTTACAACATGGTTACAACTATAAACATGGTTACAACTATAAACATGGTTACAACATGGTTACAACTATAAACATGGTTACACCTATAAACATGGTTACACCTATAAACATGGTTACACCTATAAACATGGTTACACCTATAAACATGGTTACAACATGGTTACAACATGGTTACAACTATAAACATGGTTACAACATGGTTACAACATGGTTACAACTATAAACATGGTTACAACTATAAACATGGTTACAACTATAAACATGGTTACAACTATAAACATGGTTACACCTATAAACATGGTTACAACATGGTTACAACATGGTTACAACTATAAACATGGTTACAACTATAAACATGGTTACACCTATAAACATGGTTACAACTATAAACATGGTTACACCTATAAACATGGTTACAACTATAAACATGGTTACACCTATAAACATGGATACAACTATAAACATGGTTACAACTATAACATTTCTCCAAAACAGTGGCAGGGAGTCCAGTTTGTTATTGTTTCAACAGTAAATTGCACATTTAACTTCCTAACATATTAACTATTATGAGTCCTCTGTGTGGTGTTACTATGCACATTTAACTTCCCAACATATTAACTATTACGAGTCCTCTGTGTGGTGTTACTATGCACATTTAACTTCCTAACATATTAACTATTATGAGTCCTCTGTGTGGTGTTACTATGCACATTTAACTTCCTAACATATTAACTATTATGAGTCCTCTGTGTGGTGTTACTATGCACATTTAACTTCCTAACATATTAACTATTATGAGTCCTCTGTGTGGTGTTACTATGCACATTTAACTTCCTAACATATTAACTATTATGAGTCCTCTGTGTGGTGTTACTATGCACATTTAACTTCCTAACATATTAACTATTATGAGTCCTCTGTGTGGTGTTACTATGCACATTTAACTTCCTAACATATTAACTATTATGAGTCCTCTGTGTGGTGTTACTATGCACATTTAACTTCCTAACATATTAACTATTATGAGTCCTCTGTGTGGTGTTACTATGCACATTTAACTTCCTAACATATTAACTATTATGAGTCCTCTGTGTGGTGTTACTATGCACATTTAACTTCCCAACATATTAACTATTATGAGTCCTCTGTGTGGTGTTACTATGCACATTTAACTTCCTAACATATTAACTATTATGAGTCCTCTGTGTGGTGTTACTATGCACATTTAACTTCCCAACATATTAACTATTATGAGTCCTCTGTGTGGTGTTACTATGCACATTTAACTTCCCAACATATTAACTATTATGAGTCCTCTGTGTGGTGTTACTATGCACATTTAACTTCCTAACATATTAACTATTATGAGTCCTCTGTGTGGTGTTACTATGCACATTTAACTTCCTAACATATTAACTATTATGAGTCCTCTGTGTGGTGTTACTATGCACATTTAACTTCCTAACATATTAACTATTATGAGTCCTCTGTGTGGTGTTACTATGCACATTTAACTTCCTAACATATTAACTATTATGAGTCCTCTGTGTGGTGTTACTATGCACATTTAACTTCCTAACATATTAACTATTATGAGTCCTCTGTGTGGTGTTACTATGCACATTTAACTTCCTAACATATTAACTATTATGAGTCCTCTGTGTGGTGTTACTATGCACATTTAACTTCCCAACATATTAACTATTATGAGTCCTCTGTGTGGTGTTACTATGCACATTTAACTTCCTAACATATTAACTATTATGAGTCCTCTGTGTGGTGTTACTATGCACATTTAACTTCCTAACATATTAACTATTATGAGTCCTCTGTGTGGTGTTACTATGCACATTTAACTTCCCAACATATTAACTATTATGAGTCCTCTGTGTGGTGTTACTATGCACATTTAACTTCCTAACATATTAACTATTATGAGTCCTCTGTGTGGTGTTACTATGCACATTTAACTTCCTAACATATTAACTATTATGAGTCCTCTGTGTGGTGTTACTATGCACATTTAACTTCCTAACATATTAACTATTATGAGTCCTCTGTGTGGTGTTACTATGCACATTTAACTTCCTAACATATTAACTATTATGAGTCCTCTGTGTGGTGTTACTATGCACATTTAACTTCCTAACATATTAACTATTATGAGTCCTCTGTGTGGTGTTACTATGCACATTTAACTTCCTAACATTAACTATTATGAGTCCTCTGTGTGGTGTTACTATGCTAAAACAGGTCCTGCTGAAAGAACAGAGTTGAAGATGAAGGGGTCTAAACTTCTGGTTGGCCTCATGTTTTTAAATGGAGTTTATAGTGTCAATCTATATTCACGTGACATCTTGTTGTCAGAGACAACCACACTGGAAATGACCCATTGGGTTTTATTGTGTTTTATCTTTCATCAGATCAGACTGACCTCCATGGCAGCGTTGACAGCCGTGTCTGCCCCCAGACTGAAGTCTGTCCCGGGCACGTTGTTACTGATGGTGGCAGGGATCACCACCATGGGGATACACAACTCGTCAAAGCTACCGCGAGCATCACATAACTCCAGCACGCCCTCGTACGCCTGTAGAGAACACACACACACGGCATAAGATGGTGTGGTCCTTCTGTAGCTCAGTTGGTAGAGCATGGCGCTTGTAACGCCAGGGTAGTGGGTTCGATTCCCGGGACCACCCATACGTAGAATGTATGCACACATGATTGTAAGTCGCTTTGGATAAAAGTGTCTGCTAAATGGCATATATTATTATTATATTATTATTATTATCAGATGGAGGCCATTAACAGTCTCTATCTAGCGTGTATTATTTCAGAAATTATTCAATAGGAATACCTAGGATAGGATAAAGTAATCCTTCTCACCCCCCTTAAAAGATTTAGATGCACTATTGTAAAGTGGCTGTTCCACTGGATGTCATAAGGTGAATGCACCAATTTGTAAGTCGCTCTGGATAAGAGCGTCTGCTAAATGACTTAAATGTAAATTAAATGTAACACAGTCACATTGTTTCGTCTTTCTAACAGCTGACATGAACTTTAAAATGAAATAGTACATTACATTGTAGGAAGATCAAATAACAGAACATATGTGACTAAAACAACGTTTTGAGGAGGGAGGCCCTATAAAATCTATTATAATATAAATAATAATATATGCCATTTAGCAGACGCTTTTCCAAAGCGACTTACAGTCATGTGTGCATACATTCTACGTATGGGTGGTCCCGGGAATCGAACCCACTACCCTGGCGTTACAAGCGCCATGCTCTACCAACTGAGCTACAGAAGGACCATTATCTGATGCAGCACGCCATGTACGCCATTAGGGAATACTAACACCAATCTCAATATAATGTTCTGTTTTTGTCTGTAACTGGTACCTCAAATCCCCCAACGATCAGCAGAGCCTGGATATTATGCTTGTTGATGTTGTCCACGATCTTCTGCATGCAAGTACTGGGAAGGGTTCTGTGGAACACAAAGAACCCCCACAGCAAACCACAATTCAGGAGGACATCTTTCTCATTTTAAAAAAGGACACACCAATAACCACATTGAGTACAAACTATCAACTGCTTTCCCTCCTAATCATCATCATCGTAAAACAGACCGTTTAGTCCCCAGAAGAGATCCACCCTGGCCAGTCCATCCAGCCACACCGTGCCACTCGATCTCTGTCACCTGGTAGAGGAAGAACACACATCATGCAATCAATATCTTTGTTGTCCCGATTTGAAAATGTGCAGTCAGATTTATAGTCAGTCAGTTCTCTCTGTCACAATTATCTCCACATGGATTATCAATTTTGAATTACGTAAAGTGAGTGTGGAAGAAGTGAAGAAAATATTGTTTTCTATCAACAATGACAAGCCACCTGGGTCTGAACATTTGTATGGAAAATTGGAGGATAACAGCGGACGATACTGCCACTCCTATTTGCCATATCTTCCAAGCTAAGCCTACTAGAGAGTGTGTGGCTCTCAGGCCTGGAGGGAAGCTGAAGTCATTCCTCTACCTAAGAATAGTAAAGCCCCCTTTACTGGCTCAAATAGCCGACCAATCAGCCGGTTACCAACCCTTAGTAAACTTTTGGAAAATATTGTATTTGACCAGATACAATGTTATTTTACAGTAAACAAATTGACAACAAACTTTCAGCATGCTGATAGAGAAGGACATTCATCAAGCACAGCACTTACACACATATCTGATAATTGGCTGAGAGAAATTGATGATAAAAAGATTGTGGGGGCTGTTTTGTAATGTAATGTTTCACTGGATCAGTCTGAAACGTTGCACACACACTGCTGCCATCTGGTGGTCAATTCTAAATGGCACCTAAACTCCTTTAATATATGCCATTTAGCAGACGCTTTTATCCAAAGCGACTTACAGTCATGTGTGCATACATTCTACATATGGGTGGTCCCGGGGATCGAACCCACTACCCTGGCGTTACAAGCGCCATGCTCTACCAACTGAGCTACAGAAGGACAGAAGGATCCTTTGATTGTATGTCCTTTCTTTTGCATTTCAAACATGATTAAAGAAAAAGCATGTTTAAAAAAACTGATCAGATTTATAGAACATAATGGGACACCTTGAAAGACAATAGAGCATCTGAATACTGGATAATACTGCTGAATCAATCTGTCTCTCCCTCTTCATCCATCCCACTACTAGATAATACTGCTGAATCAATCTGTCTCTCCCTCTTCATCCATCCCACTACTAGATAATACTGCTGTCTCTCTCTTCATCCATCCATCCTACTACTAGATAATACTGCTGTCTCTCTCTTCATCCATCCATCCTACTACTAGATAATACTGCTGTCTCTCTCTTCATCCATCCATCCTACTACTAGATAATACTGCTGTCTCTCTCTTCATCCATCCATCCTACTACTAGATAATACTGCTGTCTCTCTCTTCATCCATCCATCCTACTACTAGATAATACTACTGTCTCTCTCTCCATCCATCCATCCTACTACTAGATAATACTGCTGTCTCTCTCTCCATCCATCCATCCATCCTACTACTAGATAATACTACTGTCTCTCTCTCCATCCATCCATCCATCCATCCATCCATCCATCCATCCATCCATCCATCCATAGCATGTTTAGTGTTGTCTCTCTCTCTCCATCCATCCATCCATCCATCCATCCATCCATCCTACTACTAGATAATACTACTGTCTCTCTCCATCCATCCATCCATCCATAGCATGTTTAGTGTTGTCTCTCTCTCTCCATCCATCCATCCATCCATAGCATGTTTAGTGTTGTCTCTCTCTCTTCATCCATCCATCCATCCATCCATCCTACTACTAGATAATACTACTGTCTCTCCCTCTTCATCCATCCCACTACTAGATAATACTGCTGAATCAATCTGTCTCTCCCTCTTCATCCATCCCACTACTAGATAATACTGCTGTCTCTCTCTTCATCCATCCATCCCACTACTAGATAATACTGCTGTCTCTCTCTTCATCCATCCATCCTACTACTAGATAATACTGCTGTCTCTCTCTCCATCCATCCATCCATCCATCCATCCTACTACTAGATAATACTACTGTCTCTCTCTCTCCATCCATCCATCCATCCATCCATCCATCCATCCATCCATAGCATGTTTAGTGTTGTCTCTCTCTCCATCCATCCATCCATCCATCCATCCTACTACTAGATAATACTACTGTCTCTCTCCATCCATCCATCCATCCATCCATCCATAGCATGTTTAGTGTTGTCTCTCTCTCTCCATCCATCCATCCATCCATAGCATGTTTAGTGTTGTCTCTCTCTCTTCATCCATCCATCCATCCATCCTACTACTAGATAATACTACTGTCTCTCTCTCCATCCATCCATCCATCCATAGCATGTTTAGTGTTGTCTCTCTCTCTCCATCCATCCATCCATCCATAGCATGTTTAGTGTTGTCTCTCTCTCTTCATCCATCCATCCATCCATCCATCCTACTACTAGATAATACTACTGTCTCTCCCTCTTCATCCATCCCACTACTAGATAATACTGCTGAATCAATCTGTCTCTCCCTCTTCATCCATCCCACTACTAGATAATACTGCTGTCTCTCTCTTCATCCATCCATCCCACTACTAGATAATACTGCTGTCTCTCTCTTCATCCATCCATCCTACTACTAGATAATACTGCTGTCTCTCTCTCCATCCATCCATCCATCCATCCATCCTACTACTAGATAATACTACTGTCTCTCTCTCTCCATCCATCCATCCATCCATCCATCCATCCATCCATCCATAGCATGTTTAGTGTTGTCTCTCTCTCTCCATCCATCCATCCATCCATCCATCCTACTACTAGATAATACTACTGTCTCTCTCCATCCATCCATCCATCCATCCATCCATAGCATGTTTAGTGTTGTCTCTCTCTCTCCATCCATCCATCCATCCATAGCATGTTTAGTGTTGTCTCTCTCTCTTCATCCATCCATCCATCCATCCATCCTACTACTAGATAATACTACTGTCTCTCTCTCCATCCATCCATCCATCCATAGCATGTTTAGTGTTGTCTCTCTCTCTTCATCCATCCATCCATCCATCCATCCATCCATAGCATGTTTAGTGTTGTCTCTCTCTCTCCATCCATCCATCCATCCATCCATCCTACTACTAGATAATACTACTGTCTCTCTCCATCCATCCATCCATCCATCCATAGCATGTTTAGTGTTGTCTCTCTCTCTCCATCCATCCATCCATAGCATGTTTAGTGTTGTCTCTCTCTCTTCATCCATCCATCCATCCATCCATCCATCCATCCTACTACTAGATAATACTACTGTCTCTCTCTCCATCCATCCATCCATCCATAGCATGTTTAGTGTTGTCTCTCTCTCTCCATCCATCCATCCATCCATAGCATGTTTAGTGTTGTCTCTCTCTCTTCATCCATCCATCCATCCATCCATCCATCCATCCATAGCATGTTTAGTGCTGTCTCTCTCTCCATCCATCCATCCATCCATCCATCCATCCATAGCATGTTTAGTGCTGTCTCTCTCTCTCCATCCATCCATCCATCCATCCATCCATCCATCCATCCATCCATCCATCCATCCATCCATCCTACTACTAGATAATACTACTGTCTCTCTTCATCCATCCATCCATCCATCCATCCATCCATCCATCCATCCATCCATCCATCCATAGCATGTTTAGTGCTGTCTCTCTCTCCATCCATCCATCCATAGCATGTTTAGTGCTGTCTCTCTCTCTCTCTCTCCATCCATCCATCCATCCATCCATCCTACTACTAGATAATACTACTGTCTCTCTCTCCATCCATCCATCCATCCATCCATCCATCCATCCATCCATAGCATGTTTAGTGCTGTCTCTCTCTCTCCATCCATCCATCCATCCATCCATCCATCCTACTACTAGATAATACTACTGTCTCTCTTCATCCATCCATCCATCCATCCATCCATCCATCCATCCATAGCATGTTTAGTGCTGTCTCTCTCTCCATCCATCCATCCATAGCATGTTTAGTGCTGTCTCTCTCTCTCTCTCCATCCATCCATCCATCCATCCATCCATCCATCCTACTACTAGATAATACTACTGTCTCTCTCTCCATCCATCCATCCATCCATCCATCCATCCATCCATCCATCCATAGCATGTTTAGTGCTGTCTCTCTCTCCATCCATCCATCCATCCATCCATCCATCCATCCATCCTACTACTAGATAATACTACTGTCTCTCTTCATCCATCCATCCATCCATCCATCCATCCATCCATCCATCCATAGCATGTTTAGTGCTGTCTCTCTCTCCATCCATCCATCCATAGCATGTTTAGTGCTGTCTCTCTCTCTCCATCCATCCATCCATCCATCCATCCATCCATCCATCCATCCATCCATCCATAGCATGTTTAGTGTCGTCTCCTAAAGAGACGATATCCTCACCGCTCCATTGGCCAACCCCTCGAAGCCGTCGTTGACAGAGTAGACCTTGTGACCGTAGGCCAGCGCCACTCTGACAGCCGACCGGACCGCTGCATTCATCCCTGCTGCTGGAGCACCCACATTCAGCACCGCCAGCGTGTGGTTGCTCTGAAGAAAGATGAGACAGAGGAGTCCACATGAGTCCAATGTCTCACAGGGAATATTAAGGCTTCCGAGTGGCTCAGCATTCTAAGGCATCTCAGTGCAAGAGACGTCACTACAGTCCCTGGTTCAAATTCAGGTTGTATCACATCCGGCCGCACAATTGGCCCCAGGTCGTCCAGGTTTGGCTGGGGATAGGCCGTCTTTGTAAATAAGAACTTGTGCTTAACTGACTTGCCTGGTTAAATAACGGAACAATCTAATAATAGATTACCTTGGTAACAGCAGGCTTCTGAAAGGCAAGCAGTTTGTACATGTTCCAGTTGTTCTCAAAGCTCCTAAACAAAGAATAAATCATATTCAGAAAACATTTATCAAATGTTCTTAACATCACATTCATTATTTCATATTTACATACATACTCCATAATACCACACTGTTCAAAAAGCTGGGGTCACTTAGAAATATCTTTGTTTTTTTTAAAGAAAATGATTTTTTTGGTCCATTAAAATGTCATCAAATTGATCAGAAATACAGTGTAGACATTGTTAATGTTGTAAATGACTATTGTAGCTGGAAACGGCTGTTTTTTAATGAAATATCTACATAGGAGTACAGAGGCCCATTATCAGCAACCATCACTCCTGTGTTCCAATGGCACGTTGTGTTAGCTAATCCAAGTTCATAATTTTAAAAGGCTAATTTATCATTAGAAAACCCTTTTGAAATTATGTTATGTGGCAAGCAGCAGGTCAGCCACCAGGGGGAGACTCGTTGAGGCCTGGTGACAGACGGAGGATACATCACTAAGCGATGGCTCCATCTGCTGGACGTGCCAGGTCTCCACGGGCTCGCCACCCAGGACTAATTGGGGCTGATTGGGGAGTTTGTGAGTAATCAAGGGCTGATTTGGGGAGTTGGTGAGTAATCAAGGGCTGATTTGGGGAGTTGGTGAGTAATCAAGGGCTGATGGGGGAGTTGGTGAGTAATCAAGGGCTGATTTGGGGAGTTGGTGAGTAATCAAGGGCTGATTTGGGGAGTTGGTGAGTAATCAAGGGCTGATGGGGGAGTTGGTGAGTAATCAAGGGCTGATGGGGGAGTTGGTGAGTAATCAAGGGCTGATGGGGGAGTTTGTGAGTAATCAAGGGCTGATGGGGGAGTTTGTGAGTAATCAAGGGCTGATTTGGGGAGTTTGTGAGTAATCAAGGGCTGATTTGGGGAGTTGGTGAGTAATCAAGGGCTGATTTGGGGAGTTGGTGAGTAATCAAGGGCTGATTTGGGGAGTTGGTGAGTAATCAAGGGCTGATTTGGGGAGTTGGTGAGTAATCAAGGGCTGATTTGGGGAGTTGGTGAGTAATCAAGGGCTGATGCAGGAGTTGGTGAGTAATCAAGGGCTGATGGGGGAGTTGGTGAGTAATCAAGGGCTGATTTGGGGAGTTGGTGAGTAATCAAGGGCTGATTTGGGGAGTTGGTGAGTAATCAAGGGCTGATTTGGGGAGTTGGTGAGTAATCAAGGGCTGATTTGGGGAGTTGGTGAGTAATCAAGGGCTGATGCAGGAGTTGGTGAGTAATCAAGGGCTGATGGGGGAGTTGGTGAGTAATCAAGGGCTGATTTGGGGAGTTTGTGAGTAATCAAGGGCTGATTTGGGGAGTTTGTGAGTAATCAAGGGCTGATTTGGGGAGTTTGTGAGTAATCAAGGGCTGATTTGGGGAGTTGGTGAGTAATCAAGGGCTGATGGGGGAGTTGGTGAGTAATCAAGGGCTGATTTGGGGAGTTGGTGAGTAATCAAGGGCTGATTTGGGGAGTTGGTGAGTAATCAAGGGCTGATGGGGGAGTTGGTGAGTAATCAAGGGCTGATTTGGGGAGTTGGTGAGTAATCAAGGGCTGATTTGGGGAGTTGGTGAGTAATCAAGGGCTGATTTGGGGAGTTGGTGAGTAATCAAGGGCTGATTTGGGGAGTTGGTGAGTAATCAAGGGCTGATTTGGGGAGTTGGTGAGTAATCAAGGGCTGATGGGGGAGTTGGTGAGTAATCAAGGGCTGATTTGGGGAGTTGGTGAGTAATCAAGGGCTGATTTGGGGAGTTGGTGAGTAATCAAGGGCTGATTTGGGGAGTTGGTGAGTAATCAAGGGCTGATGGGGGAGTTGGTGAGTAATCAAGGGCTGATGGGGGAGCTGGTGAGTAATCAAGGGCTGATGGGGGAGTTGGTGAGTAATCAAGGGCTGATTTGGGAGTTGGTGAGTAATCAAGGGCTGATTTGGGGAGTTGGTGAGTAATCAAGGGCTGATTTGGGGAGTTGGTGAGTAATCAAGGGCTGATTTGGGGAGTTGGTGAGTAATCAAGGGCTGATTTGGGAGTTTGTAAGTAATCAAGGGCTGATTTGGGAGTTGGTGAGTAATCAAGGGCTGATGGGGAGTTGGTGAGTAATCAAGGGCTGATGGGGAGCTGGTGAGTAATCAAGGGCTGATGGGGGAGTTGGTGAGTAATCAAGGGCTGATTTGGGGAGTTGGTGAGTAATCAAGGGCTGATTTGGGGAGTTGGTGAGTAATCAAGGGCTGATTTGGGGAGTTGGTGAGTAATCAAGGGCTGATGCAGGAGTTGGTGAGTAATCAAGGGCTGATGCAGGAGTTGGTGAGTAATCAAGGGCTGATGGGGAGTTGGTGAGTAATCAAGGGCTGATGGGGGAGTTGGTGAGTAATCAAGGGCTGATTTGGGGAGTTGGTGAGTAATCAAGGGCTGATTTGGGGAGTTGGTGAGTAATCAAGGGCTGATGGGGGAGTTGGTGAGTAATCAAGGGCTGATTTGGGGAGTTGGTGAGTAATCAAGGGCTGATTTGGGGAGTTGGTGAGTAATCAAGGGCTGATGGGGAGTTGGTGAGTAATCAAGGGCTGATTTGGGGAGTTTGTGAGTAATCAAGGGCTGATTTGGGGAGTTTGTGAGTAATCAAGGGCTGATTTGGGGAGTTTGTGAGTAATCAAGGGCTGATTTGGGGAGTTTGTGAGTAATCAAGGGCTGATTTGGGGAGTTTGTGAGTAATCAAGGGCTGATTTGGGGAGTTTGTGAGTAATCAAGGGCTGATTTGGGGAGTTTGTGAGTAATCAAGGGCTGATTTGGGGAGTTGGTGAGTAATCAAGGGCTGATGGGGGAGTTTGTGAGTAATCAAGGGCTGATTTGGGGAGTTTGTGAGTAATCAAGGGCTGATTTGGGGAGTTTGTGAGTAATCAAGGGCTGATTTGGGGAGTTTGTGAGTAATCAAGGGCTGATTTGGGGAGTTTGTGAGTAATCAAGGGCTGATTTGGGGAGTTTGTGAGTAATCAAGGGCTGATTTGGGGAGTTGGTGAGTAATCAAGGGCTGATGGGGGAGTTGGTGAGTAATCAAGGGCTGATGGGGGAGCTGGTGAGTAATCAAGGGCTGATGGGGGAGTTTGTGAGTAATCAAGGGCTGATGGGGGAGTTGGTGAGTAATCAAGGGCTGATTGTTCACCAGCTGTACAAGCCCCATAAAGCTGCCAGAAGGGCAGGAGGACTGGGGGAAGTCAGTTGGTTGAATTTCTGACCTGCTAGAGCTGCCCCGGTCAACGTTAAGTGTCCGATGGACAAAACTGGATTTGGTAGATGCCAGGAGAAAGCTACCTGCCCGAATTCATTGTGCCAACTGTAAAGTTTGGTGGTGGAGGAGGAATAAGGTCTGAATAATGGTCTGGGGCTGTTTCATGGTTCGGGCTAGGCTCCTTAGTTCTAGTGAAGGGAAATCTTAACTCTACAGCATACAATGACATGCGAGACGATTCTGTGCTTCCAATTTGGTGGCAACAGTTTGGGGAAGTCCCTTTCCTGTTTCAGCATGACAATGCCCCCGTGCACAAAGTGAGGGCCATACAGAAATGGTGTTTGAAATCGGTGTGGAAGAACTTGACTAGCCTGCACAGAGCCCTGACCTCAACCCCATCGAACACCTTTGGGATTGGATCGTCGACTATGAGCCAGGCCAAAACGCCCAACACCAATGCTCTTATGGCTGTTATAGCAGCAAAAGGGGGACCAACTCCATATTAATGCCCTTGATTTTGGGATGAGATGTTAAACAAGCAGGTACTTTTGGTCACGTGGTGTATCATATTCATAACATATTTGACATCTCTCACCTTCCTCTCAGTTGGATGGCTTCATCAAACCTCTTTTCATTCATGGCCTTCTGAACCTCTTTAGTCTACAGGCAAGACACACATCATATAATCGTCAGAATTCGATTTGTGTAAATCCCTCTCATTTACCCTCCCTCAAACAGTAAGACTGTAATGCTCTGTTGCAGAGTATGAGAGAGGAACTGTGAAAGGGATTAGATTTACAGACATGGACCAAAAACATTCAGGACTGTTTATTGTTAGGAGAATTTGTCAGTGGTTCGTCCCTTCTGAAACAGGATGATACCTCACCATCTGTACACACTCCACAAGAGGCAGGCGGACAGCCTGGTTTCCTGACAGGCCGATGACACAGGCTGGGGTCTCTGGAGTGGCCTCTAACAGAGCGACGACAGCCTCCACTCCCACCTTACTGCTCTGTGGAATTACAACAGGACAGGACTTAACATGATGGTGCTGCTGAGTACGGGCCACAGGGGAGGTCTGTAGGCCCTTGGAACACCTATAACTGCCATTTCCTGCAATCTAGAGCCTTAAATTATAAAAAATCTTATACAAAATAAAATAGTATTTCATTTCCTATTTTAAATAACATAGTGGCGCAGCCAATCCACAAGCTGGTACAGCGCCACTCTTACATTCTGAACCTTGCATTCACTATGATCTAGAGGGAACATCCCACTACTCCAATCTAAACCGAACAGCACACTACTCCACTACGTCCAGTAGGGGGATCCAGTACAGTAGGAGCCTCCAGTACAGTAGGGGAGTCCAGTAAAATACAGTAGGGGCCTCCAGTACAGTAGGGGAGTCCAGTACAATACAGTAGGGGCCTCCAGTACAGTAGGGGAGTCCGGTACAGTAGGGGAGTCCGGTACAGTAGGGGAGTCCAGTACAATACAGTAGGGGTGTCCAGTACAATACAGTAGGGGTGTCCAGTACAATACAGTAGGGGTGTCCAGTACAATACAGTAGGGGAGTCCAGTACAATACAGTAGGGGAGTCCAGTACAATACAGTAGGGGAGTCCAGTACAATACAGTAGGGGAGTCCAGTACAATACAGTAGGGGAGTCCAGTCCAGTACAGTAGGGGAGTCCAGTACAGTAGGGGAGTCCAGTACAATACAGTAGGGGTGTCCAGTACAATACAGTAGGGGTGTCCAGTACAATACAGTAGGGGAGTCCAGTACAATACAGTAGGGGAGTCCAGTACAATACAGTAGGGGAGTCCAGTACAGTAGGGGAGTCCAGTACAATACAGTAGGGGTGTCCAGTACAATACAGTAGGGGAGTCCAGTACAATACAGTAGGGGAGTCCAGTACAATACAGTAGGGGAGTCCAGTACAGTCCAGTAGGGGAGTCCAGTACAGTAGGGGAGTCCAGTACAGTAGGGGCCTCCAGTACAATACAGTAGGGGCCTCCAGTACAATACAGTAGGGGCCTCCAGTACAATACAGTAGGGGCCTCCAGTACAATACAGTAGGGGCCTCCAGTACAATACAGTAGGGGCCTCCAGTACAATACAGTAGGGAAGTCCAGTACAATACAGTAGGGAAGTCCAGTACAGTAGGGGCCTCCAGTACAGTAGGGGAGTCCAGTACAATACAGTAGGTGAGTCCAGTACAATACAGTAGGTGAGTCCAGTACAATACAGTAGGTGAGTCCAGTACAATACAGTAGGTGAGTCCAGTACAATACAGTAGGTGAGTCCAGTACAATACAGTAGGTGAGTCCAGTACAATACAGTAGGTGAGTCCAGTACAATACAGTAGGGGCCTCCAGTACAATAGGGGCCTCCAGTACAATAGGGGCCTCCAGTACAATAGGGGCCTCCAGTACAATAGGGGCCTCCAGTACAATACAGTAGGTGAGTCCAGTACAGTAGGTGAGTCCAGTACAGTAGGTGAGTCCAGTACAGTAGGGGGCCTCCAGTACAGTAGGGGGCCTCCAGTACAGTAGGGGGCCTCCAGTACAGTAGGGGGCCTCCAGTACAGTAGGGGGCCTCCAGTACAGTAGGGGGCCTCCAGTACAGTAGGGGGCCTCCAGTACAGTAGGGGGCCTCCAGTACAGTAGGGGGCCTCCAGTACAGGGGGCCTCCAGTACAGTAGGGGGCCTCCAGTACAGTAGGGGGCCTCCAGTACAGTAGGGGGCCTCCAGTACAGTAGGGGGCCTCCAGTACAGTAGGGGGCCTCCAGTACAGTAGGGGCCTCCAGTACAGTAGGGGCCTCCAGTACAGTAGGGGCCTCCAGTACAGTAGGGGCCTCCAGTACAGTAGGGGCCTCCAGTACAGTAGGGGCCTCCAGTACAGTAGGGGCCTCCAGTACAGTAGGGGCCTCCAGTACAGTAGGGGCCTCCAGTACAGTAGGGGCCTCCAGTACAGTAGGGGCCTCCAGTACAGTAGGGGCCTCCAGTACAGTAGGGGCCTCCAGTACAGTAGGGGCCTCCAGTACAGTAGGGGCCTCCAGTACAGTAGGGGCCTCCAGTACAGTAGGGGCCTCCAGTACAGTAGGGGCCTCCAGTACAGTAGGGGCCTCCAGTACAGTAGGGAGTCCAGTACAGTAGGGGGCCTCCAGTACAGTAGGGGGCCTCCAGTACAGTAGGGGGCCTCCAGTACAGTAGGGGAGTCCAGTACAGTAGGGGCCTCCAGTACAGTAGGGGCCTCCAGTACAGTAGGGGCCTCCAGTACAGTAGGGGCCTCCAGGGAGAGTATAACAAGTGTTAAGGAGCTGAACTCACCAGCACCCGGTCGAAGGCGGAGGGTGTTCCCCCTCGCTGTACATGACCTAGGACTGTCACCCGGGTGTCATAGCCCAGCCTCTTCACAACCAGCTACAAACAGACATGAGACAGAGACAGTCAGAGAATAGACATGGAGAGAGGATCAGTCAGTCAGTCAGAGAATAGACATGGAGAGAGGATCAGTCAGTCAGTCAGAGAATAGACATGGAGAGGAGCAGTCAGCCAGTCAGTCAGAGAATAGACATGGAGGAGCAGTCAGTCAGTCAGAGAATAGACATGGAGGAGCAGTCAGTCAGTCAGAGAATAGACATGGAGGAGCAGTCAGCCAGTCAGTCAGAGAATAGACATGGAGGAGCAGTCAGCCAGTCAGTCAGAGAATAGACATGGAGGATCAGTCAGTCAGTCAGAGAATAGACATGGAGGAGCAGTCAGTCAGTCAGAGAATAGACATGGAGGAGCAGTCAGCCAGTCAGTCAGAGAATAGACATGGAGGATCAGTCAGTCAGTCAGAGAATAGACATGGAGGAGCAGTCAGTCAGTCAGAGAATAGACATGGAGGAGCAGTCAGTCAGTCAGTCAGAGAATAGACATGGAGGAGCAGTCAGCCAGTCAGTCAGAGAATAGACATGGAGAGGAGCAGTCAGCCAGTCAGTCAGAGAATAGACATGGAGGAGCAGTCAGTCAGTCAGAGAATAGACATGGAGAGAGGAGCAGTCAGTCAGTCAGAGAATAGACATGGAGGAGCAGTCAGCCAGTCAGTCAGAGAATAGACATGGGAGGAGCAGTCAGTCAGTCAGAGAATAGACATGGAGAGAGGAGCAGTCAGCCAGCCAATCAGAGAATAGACATGGAGAGAGGAGCAGTCAGCCAGTCAGTCAGAGAATAGACAGGAGAGAGGAGCAGTCGGTCAGGAAATAGACATGGAGAGAGGAGCAGTCAGTCAGTCAGTCAGAGAATAGACATGGAGGAGCAGTCAGTCAGTCAGAGAATAGACACGGAGAGAGGAGCAGTCAGTCAGTCAGAGAATAGACATGGAGGAGCAGTCAGTCAGAGAATAGACATGGAGAGAGGAGCAGTCAGTCAGTCAGTCAGAGAATAGACATGGAGAGAGGAGCAGTCAGTCAGAGAATAGACATGGAGAGAGGAGCAGTCAGTCAGTCAGAGAATAGACATGGAGAGAGGAGCAGTCAGTCAGCCAGTCAGAGAATAGACAGGAGAGAGGAGCAGTTGGTCAGGAAATAGACATGGAGAGAGGAGCAGTCAGTCAGTCAGTCAGAGAATAGACATGGAGGAGCAGTCAGTCAGTCAGAGAATAGACACGGAGAGAGGAGCAGTCAGTCAGTCAGTCAGTCAGAGAATAGACATGGAGGAGCAGTCAGTCAGAGAATAGACATGGAGAGAGGAGCAGTCAGTCAGTCAGTCAGAGAATAGACATGGAGAGAGGAGCAGTCAGTCAGAGAATAGACATGGAGAGAGGAGCAGTCAGTCAGTCAGAGAATAGACATGGAGAGAGGAGCAGTCAGCCAGCCAGTCAGAGAATAGACATGGAGAGAGGAGCAGTCAGTCAGTCAGAGAATAGACATGGAGAGAGGAGCAGTCAGTCAGTCAGTCAGAGAATAGACATGGAGAGAGGAGCAGTCAGTCAGAGAATAGACATGGAGAGAGGGCAGTCAGTCAGTCAGTCAGAGAATAGACATGGAGGAGCAGTCAGTCAGTCAGAGAATAGACATGGAGAGAGGAGCAGTCAGTCAGTCAGTCAGAGAATAGACATGGAGAGGAGCAGTCAGTCAGTCAGGCAGGGAATAGGCATGGAGAGAGGAGCAGTCAGTCAGTCAGAGAATAGACATGGAGAGAGGAGCAGTCAGTCAGTCAGAGAATAGACATGGAGAGAGGAGCAGTCAGTCAGTCAGAGAATAGACATGGAGAGAGGAGCAGTCAGTCAGTCAGAGAATAGACATGGAGAGAGGAGCAGTCAGTCAGTCAGAGAATAGACATGGAGAGAGGAGCAGTCAGTCAGTCAGAGAATAGACATGGAGAGGAGCAGTCAGTCAGTCAGAGAATAGACATGGAGAGGAGCAGTCAGTCAGTCAGAGAATAGACATGGAGAGGAGCAGTCAGTCAGTCAGTCAGAGAATAGACATGGAGAGGAGCAGTCAGTCAGTCAGTCAGTCAGAGAATAGACATGGAGGAGCAGTCAGTCAGTCAGTCAGAGAATAGACATGGAGAGAGCAGTCAGCCAGAGAATAGACATGGAGAGAGAAGCAGTCAGTCAGTCAGTCAGGGAATAGACATGGAGAGAGGAGCAGTCAGTCAGTCAGAGAATAGACATGAGAGAGGAGCAGTCAGCCAGAGAATAGACATGGAGAGAGAAGCAGTCAGTCAGGGAATAGACATGGAGAGAGGAGCAGTCAGCCAGTCAGTCAGAGAATAGACATGGAGAGAGGAGCAGTCAGCCAGCCAATCAGAGAATAGACATGAGAGAGGAGCAATCAGCCAGTCAGTCAGGAATAGACATGGAGAGAGGAGCAGTCAGCCAGTCAGTCAGAGAATAGACATGGAGAGAGGAGCAGTCAGCCAGTCAGTCAGAGAATAGACATGGAGAGAGGAGCAGTCAGCCAGCCAATCAGAGAATAGACATGGAGAGAGGAGCAGTCAGCCAGCCAATCAGAGAATAGACATGGAGAGAGAAGCAGTCAGTCAGTCAGTCAGGGAATAGACATGGAGAGAGGAGCAGTCAGTCAGTCAGGGAATAGACATGGAGAGAGGAGCAGTCAGCCAGAGAATAGACATGGATAGAGAGGAGCAGTCAGTCAGTCAGTCAGTCAGAGAATAGACATGGAGAGAGGAGCAGTCAGCCAGCCAATCAGAGAATAGACATGGAGAGAGGAGCAGTCAGCCAGCCAATCAGAGAATAGACATGGAGAGAGGAGCAGTCAGCCAGGAAATTGACATGGAGAAACGAGGTCAAGTCAGCAAAGGGAACACAGATGTTTATATAGTCATGGGATGCATCCTGCTTCTCTTTATAGTGCACTACAAAGGGAACAGGGTCAAATTTGGGACGCATTGTCATGGTCCCACAAAGTATAATAAGTCACTATGTGATTAATACTGATGCAGTTTATCAGGGTTTCCTACAAAGACAGAGGCACACGGAATGAGCTGTTTAAAGACGTACATCCTTGACGTAGCTTGAAGAGATCGGTTCACCAGCTCTGTTGATGGCCCCTTCAGCGATGATTACTATGTTCAGTCTGGAGCCCTTACTGCGACTCTGCACACAAACACATCACACACACATCATACTGCTATATTACTGACACCCTGCACACACACTACACCAGTGTCTTTCAGTGTATTTGGCTGTTCAGAACAGAATGGAAAAGAACAAAACAGAATATAGAACATAATATAGAACATAATATAACAAAGAACAGAATATAATAGAACAGAATATAGAATATAACAGAACAGAATATAGAATATAACAGAACAGAATATAGAATATAATAGAACAGAATATAATATAACAGAATATAGAACTCTGCTTCTTGGTCACCTCCCTGACAAAGGTTCTTCTCCTCCGATTGCCCAGTTTGGCCGAGCAGACAGCTCGAGGAAGAGTCTTGGTGGTTCCAAACTTATTCCATTTAAGAATGATGGAGACCACTGTGTTCTTGGGGACCTTCAATGCTGCAGAAATGTTATGGTAGCCTTCCCCAGATCTGTACCTCGACACAATCCTGTCTCTGAGCTCTACTGACAATTCCTTCGACCTCATGGCTTGGTTTTGCTCTGACATGCACTGTCAACTGTGGGACCTTATATAGACAAGTGTGTGCCTTTCCAAATCATGTCCAATCAACTTATTCTAAAATTGAATTTACAATTATAATAAATAAGGCTTTAACGTTAAAAAAAATGTGAAAAAAGTCAAGGGGTCTGAATACTTTCCCGAATGTACTGTCTAACAGGATCATATCAAATGTATTTATATAGCCCTTCTTACATCAGCTGATATCTCAAAGTGCTGTACAGAAACCCAGCCTAAAACCCCAAACAGCAAGCAGTGCAGGTGTAGAAGAGGATAGAATATATACTGAACAAAAATATAAATGCAACATGCAGCACTGAGACACGTGAAGGTGGTAAATGAGCTTTTAGTGGCGTCAGACCTTTGTGTCTGTCCTCCCCGACCTGCTGCTTTGGTTTTGTTACCTTTTTCCCCCTTTTTAGTGAAATGGGTTACTGAGAGAACATGGCAGGCCCCTTAGTGCTGCTTTTTAGTGATATCCAAATGGGTTACTGAGATGACTTAGAACATGGCAGGCCCCTTACTGCTGCTTTTGACAACATCAACCACCACATTCTTCTGGAGAGAGTGGAAAACCTAATTGGTCTACACGGACAAGTTCTGTGGCCTGGTTTAGATGGCAACAGTCAGAAAGATATTAGTTAGTCTCTGTGGATGGTTTGTCTTCTGACAAATCAATGGTAAGTTTCGGTGTTCCTCAAGTTTCCATTTTAGGACCACTATTGTTTTCCTATATATTCTACCTCTTTGCGATGTCATTCGTAAACACAATGCCACTGCTATGCCGACGACACACAGCTATTCATTTCGATGATGAAGTGATGAATCCCCAAACGCTGGACCCTGACCTCTCTTTTGACAAACACATCAGAATATTTAAAAGGGCAGCTCTTTCCATCTTCGTAAAATTGCAAAAAAACAGAACTTTTCTGCAAAAAAATGATGCAGAAAAGCTTATCCATCTTTTGTCACTTCTAGGTCAGACTACCCGGATAAAGCACTAAATAAGCTTCAGTTAGTGCAAAACACGGCTGCAAGAATCTTGACTAGAACCAAATAATGTGATCATATTACTCCAGTGCTAGCCTCCTACACTGGCTTCCTGTCAAAGCGAGGCTTATTTCAAGGTTTTACTGCTAACCTACAAAGCATTACATGGGCTTGCTCCGACCTGTCTCTCTGATTTGGTCCTGCAGTACATACCTACACTACGGTCACAAGACGCAGGCCTCCCTAATTGTCCCTAGAATTTCTAAGCAAACTGCTGGAGGCAGGCTTTCTCCTCTAGAGCTCCATTTTTATGGAATGGTCTGCCTACCCATGTGAGAGACGCAGACTCGGTCTCAACCTTTAAGTCTCTATTGAAGACTCATCTCTTCAGTAGGTCCTATGATTGAGTGTAGTCTGGCCCAGGGTGTGAAGGTGAATGGCAAGGCACTGGAGTAACTAACCACTCTTGATGACTCTGCCTGGCGGTTCCCCTCTCTCCGCTGGGATTCTCTGCCTCTAACCCTATTACACGGGCTGAGTCACTGGCTTTCTGGTACTCTTCCATGTCGTCCCTAGGAGGGGTGCGACACTTGAGTGGGTTGAGTCACAGACGTGATCTTCCTGTCAGTTTTGCGCGCCCCTCGGGCTCCTGCGGTGGAGGAGATCTTCCTGGGCTAAACTCAGCCTTGTCTCAGGGTAGTCAGATGGTGGTCTGTTGATATCCATCTAGTGGTGTGGGACTAGACTCAGCCTGGTCTCAGGGTAGTCAGATGGTGGTCTGTTGATATCCATCTAGTGGTGTGGGGACTAGACTCAGCCTGGTCTCAGGGTAGTCAGATGGTGGTCTGTTGATATCCATCTAGTGGTGTGGGGACTAAACTCAGCCTGGTCTCAGGGTAGTCAGATGGTGGTCTGTTGATATCCATCTAGTGGTGTGGGACTAAACTCAGCCTTGTCTCAGGGTAGTCAGATGGTGGTCTGTTGATATCCATCTAGTGGTGTGGGGCTATACTCACCCTGGTCTCAGGGTAGTCAGATGGTGGTCTGTTGATATCCATCTAGTGGTGTGGGGGCTATACTCAGCCTGGTCTCAGGGTAGTCAGATGGTGGTCTGTTGATATCCATCTAGTGGTGTGGGGACTAGACTCAGCCTTGTCTCAGGGTAGTCAGATGGTGGTCTGT
The DNA here is from genome assembly GCF_023373465.1 of Oncorhynchus keta. Lineage (NCBI taxonomy): Eukaryota > Metazoa > Chordata > Actinopteri > Salmoniformes > Salmonidae > Oncorhynchus > Oncorhynchus keta. The sequence goes on from NW_026289997.1 coordinate 38,528, forward strand.
TGATATCCATCTAGTGGTGTGGGGGCTATACTCACCCTGGTCTCAGGGTAGTCAGATGGTGGTCTGTTGATATCCATCTAGTGGTGTGGGGGCTATACTCAGCCTGGTCTCAGGGTAGTCAGATGGTGGTCTGTTGATATCCATCTAGTGGTGTGGGGACTAGACTCAGCCTGGTCTCAGGGTAGTCAGATGGTGGTCTGTTGATATCCATCTAGTGGTGTGGGGGCTATACTCAGCCTGGTCTCAGGGTAGTCAGATGGTGGTCTGTTGATATCCATCTAGTGGTGTGGGGGCTATACTCAGCCTGGTCTCAGGGTAGTCAGATGGTGGTCTGTTGATATCCATCTAGTGGTGTGGGGACTAGACTCAGCCTGGTCTCAGGGTAGTCAGATGGTGGTCTGTTGATATCCCTCTAGTGGTGTGGGGACTAGACTCAGCCTGGTCTCAGGGTAGTCAGATGGTGGTCTGTTGATATCCCTCTAGTGGTGTGGGGACTAGACTCAGCCTGGTCTCAGGGTAGTCAGATGGTGGTCTGTTGATATCCCTCTAGTGGTGTGGGGGCTATACTCAGCCTGGTCTCAGGGTAGTCAGATGGTGGTCTGTTGATATCCCTCTAGTGGTGTGGGGGCTATACTCAGCCTGGTCTCAGGGTAGTCAGATGGTGGTCTGTTGATATCCATCTAGTGGTGTTGGGACTAGACTCAGCCTGGTCTCAGGGTAGTCAGATGGTGGTCTGTTGATATCCCTCTAGTGGTGTGGGGTCTATACTCAGCCTGGTCTCAGGGTAGTCAGATGGTGGTCTGTTGATATCCATCTAGTGGTGTGGGTACTGTGCTTTGGCAAAGTGGGTGTGGTGATATCCTGCCTGGTTGGCCGGAGCCACAGTTTCCCCCGACCCCCACCCCCATCTCAGCCTCCAGTATCTATGCTGCTATAGTCAATGTGCCGGGGGGCTGGGGTCAGTCTGTTCTATGTGGTGTAATTATGTCGTCTTATCTGGTGTCCTGTGTAAATGTGTAAATGTGTTCCCTCTCTCTCCCTCCCTCTCTCTCTCTCTCTCGACCTCTGAATGTTCAGCTATGAAAAGCCAACTGACATTTACTCCCGAGGTGCTGACCTGTTGCACCCTCGACAACCACTGTGATTATTATTATTTGACCCTGTTGGTCATTACGACGTTTGAACATCTTGGCCATGTTCTGTTATAATCTCCTGCTGGTCATCTGAACATTTGAACATCTTGGCCATGTTCTGTTATAATCTCCTGCTGGTCATCTACGACGTTTGAACATCTTGGCCATGTTCTGTTATAATCTCCTGCTGGTCATCTATGAACATTTGAACATCTTGGCCATGTTCTGTTATAATCTCCCTGCTGGTCATCTATGAACATTTGAACATCTTGGCCATGTTCTGTTATAATCTCCTGCTGGTCATCTATGAACATTTGAACATCTTGGCCATGTTCTGTTATAATCTCCTGCTGGTCATCTATGAACATTTGAACATCTTGGCCATGTTCTGTTATAATCTCCTGCTGGTCATCTATGAACATTTGAACATCTTGGCCATGTTCTGTTATAATCTCCTGCTGGTCATCTATGAACATTTTTGAACATCTTGGCCATGTTCTGTTATAATCTCCTGCTGGTCATCTATGAACATTTGAACATGTTTGAACATCTTGGCCATGTTCTGTTATAATCTCCTGCTGGTCATCTACGAACGTTTGAACATTTGAACATGTTCTGTTATAATCTCCTGCTGGTCATCTATGAACATTTGAACATCTTGGCCATGTTCTGTTATAATCTCCTGCTGGTCATCTATGAACATTTGAACATCTTGGCCATGTTCTGTTATAATCTCCTGCTGGTCATCTATGAACATTTGAACATCTTGGCCATGTTCTGTTATAATCTCCTGCTGGTCATCTATGAACATTTGAACATCTTGGCCATGTTGTTATAATCTCCACCCGGCACAGCCAGAAGAGGACTGGCCACCCTCATAGCCTGGTTCCTCTCTAGGTTTCTTCCTAGGTTCCTGCCTTTCTAGGGAGTTTTCTAGCAACCGTGCTTCTACATCTGCATTGGTTGCGGTTTGGGCTGTGATTCTGTATATCACTTAGTGACATGATGTTAAAAGGCAGTATAAATACATTTGATAGATGTAATAATTGTTGGTTTCATGTTTCATGATCTGAAAAGGAAAATCCAAGACATTTTGAGGACAGTATTTCTGTCTGTAATATGGCCCCTTTGTGGGGAAAACTCATTCCGATTGGCTGGGCCTGGCTCACCAATGGCTACGCCCCTGCCCAGTCATGTGAAATCCATAGATTAGGGTCTAATGAATTTTAAAAAATTGACCCATTTTCTGATATGAACTGTAACTGAGTAAAATATTAGAAATGGTTGCATCAATTTGTTCCGTGAATATAATAAAATAGAATAAAATAGAACAGGAGATGGGATATAACAGTATAGAATAAAATAGAACAGGATAGGATAGAACAGTATAGAATAAAATAGAACAGGATAGAACAGTATAGAATAAAATAGAACAGGATAGGATAGAACAGTATAGAATAAAATAGAACAGGATAGGATAGAACAGTATAGAATAAAATAGAACAGGATAGGATAGGATAAAATAGAACAGGATAGAACAGTATAGAATAAAACAGAACAGGATAGAACAGTATAGAATATAGAACTAGTCCCAGTCTCACATGCTCCAGGCGGGCACACATGTGGTCCTCCCAGCCCTCTAATGGTGGAGCCTCTGGGATGAAGAGCCAGTCTGCTCCGGAGGCCAGAGCAGACACCAACGCTAGATACCTGTGGAGAGAGAACGTTAATGGAATGGCCTGTTTTAAAGAGGTCACAGAGGACACAGTCATACATAACAACGACCCTAAAATAACACAACATTAACGTGTGGAACTTAACTTACCCACAGTGACGTCCCATGACCTCCAGGACAAATGCACGCTGGTGGCTGTAAAATAAACTCTTTACTCAGAACTGATTTTAAAAGCAATTTAGTACAAACCACATTAATGTTGTCATTGAATTGAAGAGTTGAACTTACACACGCTGCTGCTACTCTGATTGGCTCGTCACTTTACTTTCAATGCTGCAGAAATGTTTTGGTATCCTTCCCCAGATCTGTGCCACGATACAATCCTGTCTCTGAGCTCTACGGACAATTCCTTCGACCTCTTGGCTTGGTTTTTGCTCTGACATGCACTGTCAACTGCCTTTCCAAATCATGTCCAATCAATTGAATTTACCACAGTTCGACTCCAATCTCATTGTAGAAACATCTCAAGGATGATCAATGGACCTGTGCTGTCCCACAGGATACACCTGAGCTCAATTTCAAGTCTCATAGCAAAGGGTCTGAATACTTATGTAAATAAGGCATTTGTTTTAACCTCTTTGGGCTAGGGGGCACTATTTCCAAGTTCGGATGAAAAGCGTGCCTAAAGTAAACTGCCTTTTACTCAGGCCCAGAAGCTAGGATATGCATATTATTAGTAGATTTGGATCAAAAACACTCTAAAGTTTCTAAAACTGTTAAAATAATGTCTGTGAGTATAACAGAACTGATTTGCAGGCGAAAACCCGAGGACAAACCATCCAGGGAAACTTTTTTTTTAGGTCACTGTTTTCAATTTCGTTTTCTATGGGAATCCCTATTTATGAGGAACCTGCTTGCAGTTCCTAGGGCTTCCACTAGATGTCAACAGTCTTTAGAAATTAGTTGATGTTTTTCTTTTGAGAAATGAAGAAGTAGTCCTGTTCTTTCCATGTGTCACTCAGATGGACTCAAGTCTTTGACCTGCATGTTGTTTTTTCCCATATTGAACACAGTATAATATAATAATATATGCCATTTAGCAGACGCTTTTATCCAAAGCGACTTACAGTCATGTGTGCATACATTCTACGTATGGGTGGTCCCGGAATCGAACCCACTACCCTGGCGTTACAAGCGCCATGCTCTACCAACTGAGCTACAGAAGGACCACATATCCCGTCTGCAATTTGATCGATTATTTACGTAAGGTTGGATTAGGAACGTTGTTTGAAATGGTTGGACCAAGTTTAGATACTTTGTAGGCATGTTGGGCGAGTTGAAACCGCCAAATAAATTGACATTTTTGGGATATAAAGAAGGAATTTATCGAACAAAAGGACCATTTGTGATGTTTCTGGGACATTTTGGAGTGCCAACAGAAGAAGATCTTCAAAGGCATTAAATATATCGCTATTTCTGACTTGTGTCGCGCACCTGCCTGGTTGAAATCTGATTTTCATGTGATTGTATGCGGGCGCTGTCCTCAGATAACGCATGGTCTGCTTACACAGTAATGTTTTGACACGGCGGCCGGATTAACAAGAAGTTAAGCTTTATTTTGATGTATAACACTTGCATGGTTTATGAATTTGTATTATGAGTATTTCTGTTTTTGAATTTGGCGCACTGCAATTTCACTGGCTGTTGTCAAATCAATCTCGTTACCGGGATCTGAGCGGGAAGGGATAATATATAATAATATAATAATAATAATATAATATCACTAGGGATCCTAAGAGGTTTTAATGCCGGGACTAGACTCAGCCTTGTCTCAGGGTAGTCAGACTATTCACAGCTTTATTAAGTGTGCCTGCATTAGCCACATAAGGCCACAGAAAAATGTTGTCACATATTTTAGAATGTAATAATAATTTGAATATCCATGCATTGGAAACGCCTAAAAACACAATTATTCATGAAGTGGTTGCTTTCTATTGGACAATTGTTGCATGTTTTTATTTTGGGGGGCGGGGTTCTATATTAGGCCCTGTATGTACAATTATATACATTATAAAACATTGAAGAAAATTACAATGAAATGTTTGAAAAAGTCCCCGAAAGTCCTTGAATTTAACTTGCCAATGTTGGTATGAACCCTGTTTATAGGATGCACAGTCCTAGACCGTGTTGTCCCACAGTCCTGTGACCCGTTGTCCCACAGTCCTAGACCCGTGTTGTCCCACAGTCCTAGACCCGTGTTGTCCCACAGTCCTAGACCCGTGTTGTCCCACAGTCCTAGACCCGTGTTGTCCCACAGTCCTAGACCTGTGTTGTCCCACAGTCCCAGACCCAGTCCTAGACCCGTGCTGTCCCACAGTCCTAGACCCGTGTTGTCCCACAGTCCCAGACCCGTGTTGTCCCACAGTCCCAGACCCGTGTCCCACAGTCCCAGACCCGTGTTGTCCCACAGTCCCAGACCCGTGTTGTCCCACAGTCCCAGACCCGTGTTGTCCCACAGTCCCAGACCCGTGTTGTCCCACAGTCCCAGACCCGTTGTCGTCCCACAGTCCCAGAGGTTGTCCCACAGTCCCAGACCCGTGTTGTCCCACAGTCCCAGACCCGTGTTGTCCCACAGTCCCAGACCCGTGTTGTCCCACAGTCCCAGACCCGTTGTCCCACAGTCCCAGACCTCGTGTTGTCCCACAGTCCCAGACCCGTGCTGTCCCACAGTCCTAGACCCGTGTTGTCCCACAGTCCTAGACCCGTGTTGTCCCACAGTCCTAGACCCGTGTTGTCCCACAGTCCCAGACTCCAGGGAGCTGTCCCACAGTCCTAGACCTGTGCTGTCCCACAGTCCCAGACCTGTGCTGTCCCACAGTCCTAGACTGTGTTGTCCCACAGTCCCAGACCTGTGTTGTCCCACAGTCCTAGACCAGGTTGTCCTGACAGTCCTAGATCTGTGTTGTCCCACAGTCCCAGACCAAGTTGTCCCACAGTCCTAGACTCCAGTTGTCCCACAGTCCCAGACCCAGTCCTAGACCTAGTAGGTTGTCCCACAGTCCTAGACCTGTGTTGTCCCACAGTCCCAGACCTGTGTTGTCCCACAGTCCCAGACCCAGTCCTAGACCTGTGTTGTCCCACAGTCCCAGACCTGTGCTGTCCCACAGTCCCAGACCTGTGTTGTCCCACAGTCCCAGACCTGTGTTGTCCCACAGTCCCAGACCTGTGTTGTCCCACAGTCCCAGACCTGTGTTGTCCCACAGTCCCAGACCTGTGTTGTCCCACAGTCCCAGACCTGTGTTGTCCCACAGTCCCAGACCTGTGTTGTCCCACAGTCCCAGACCTGTGCTGTCCCACAGTCCCAGACCTGTGTTGTCCCACAGTCCCAGACCCGTGTTGTCCCACAGTCCCAGACCCGTGCTGTCCCACAGTCCCAGACCCGTAAGCCTGTCCCACACAGTCCCAGACCCGTGCTGTCCCACAGTCCCAGACCCGTGTTGTCCCACAGTCCCAGACCCGTGTTGTCCCACAGTCCCAGACTGTGCTGTCCCACAGTCCCAGACCTGTGTTGTCCACAGTCCTAGACCTGTGTTGTCCCACAGTCCTAGACCCAGTCCTAGACCTGTGCTGTCCCACAGTCCCAGACCTGTGTTGTCCCACAGTCCCAGACCTGTGCTGTCCCACAGTCCCAGACCTGTGCTGTCCCACAGTCCCAGACCCGTGTTGTCCCACAGTCCCAGACCGTGCTGTCCCACAGTCCCAGACCTGTGCTCCCACAGTCCCACAGTCCTAGACACAGTGACCCATGCTGTCCACAGTCCTAGACCCAGTCCCAGACCTGTTGTCCCACAGTCCTAGACCCATGTTGTCCCACAGTCCTGAATCCTAGACCTGTTGTCCCACAGTCCAGACACTCCCAGACCTGTCTGTCCAGACCTGCTGTCCCACAGTCCTAGACCTGTTGTCCCACAGTCCTAGACCTGTGTTGTCCTAGACCTGTTGTCCCACAGTCCTAGACCTGCTGTCCCACAGTCCTAGACCTGTGTTGTCCTAGACCTGTTGTCCCACAGTCCTAGACCCAGTCCCAGACCGTGCTGTCCCACAGTCCTAGACCTGTTGTCCCACAGTCCTAGACCTGTGCTGTGGTAAGTCTCTCTGATAAGAGCACCTGTTAAGTGACATGTAAACTGATTTAACTGTGTACTCTGTGCGGTGGGTAGTGATGGCGTTCCACTATCTCCATGATGCGATGCAGGGCGGAGTCAGCTCCTATGGTCATGTCTGTCCCCACAGAAGTCGTTGTCTATGGATCCAACCAACCCTACGATGTTCAGGTGATCATGCTGCTTCGCTAGGGTGTCGGGTGATCCGGCCTGCAGGGCGCACACACACACACACACACACACACACACACAGTAAAAATACTGATGCCATATCCCAACCCAAAATATGGTGGAAAGACTTGAAAAAGCCAAGAATCTATAAAGCATAATGTGTTCATTACAGAATAAGTATTTCATTAAGAGAGAGTGTGTGTGTGTGTGTGTGTGTGTGTGTGTGTGTACTTTCTGAACCAGTTCGGCCAGCAGTCCAGTCCACTCGGTCCTGAAGATGCTGGGGCCCGGTGAGGCTGCCGTCTCCTCCACACACACACAGATTGGCGATGCCTCCTCACCAGGTTAAAGGCTGCTGCCAGGCGACCGCCCCCGTGGTGAAGACCTTTTACAACGAGCACTGCCGATCACCGTGCCACCCCTGAGGGAGAGACCGAAGGAGACCACAGTCACAGTATCTATGCGCTGGGGATCTAGGGTCAGTCTGTCCTATCTGGTCTCACTCACTCACTCACTCTCTCACTCTCTCTCACTCTCTCTCACTCTCTCTCACTCTCTCTCACTCTCACTCACTCTCACTCACTCTCACTCACCACCACACTCACTCTCACCTCACTCTCACTCACTCACTCTCACTCTCACTCACCACTTCTCACTCTTCTTCACTCTCCATTGATGAGATGGTTATACTATAGAGCAACACTTCAGCAAAGAAGAATGGATGCAGTCAACCCATGGCACAGAGAAACAGCAGATTTTCAATCAAAGGCAAATATATTTAGCAGGGCTGATGTAGCAATAGTTAATATCACAATTTCACACTAAAAGCCAATTGATGCTTGTTGCTGGTTTTTGTCTAGCTAGCTAAATTGTATATGTTGCATTTCTAAAAAACAAAAATGTGGATGCCGTGGTCGGAGGGTGTGACGCAATTACGGAGCCTCCAGAGGCCAAATCGAGCCCGCCGCATCGGGCGTGAGCCTACCTAATTTGTTGACCGTAGGTGGGGGAGGAAGATCCTTTATGAACAGAAAGTCACTTTACAACATCTGTAAAAGGTGCACGGCCAATGGAGATGTTGGATTGACTATGCAGCGCTTTAAATGAAAACAGCATTCCAGACTAATAGTTAACACCTGCATTGTAATGGAAAGCTCCATAGCAATGTATACAACCATGGCAATGGATAGCAGTAGACCCACACATAACATGTACAGGCTATACAACACAACATTCATTGGACAGGGAGGGATATTCAGTTCGTCTTCACACAGCATTAGGACAACTGAGAGAACAAACATTTAACTGATAATGCCCGAGAAGACAGTGTTTGGAGGAGGTGTGGGGCATTATCACATTTATACAATGGGTTACCAACATATTAAAATCATTTACATATATTAATTTATTCATACTATTTCATCCTTCCACAATATATAGTTCCGACTCAAATCTAGGGTTGCTACCCAAGCCGCCTGGTCGTTTATTCTACCGGTTCGGTTGCCAGAGACGCGACCCAGTCGTTCAGTCTTTTTGTTCTGTATCTATGGACCCGACCCAGTCGTTCTGTATCTATGGACCCGACCCAGTCGTTCTGTATCTATGGACCCGACCCAGTCGTTCTGTATCTATGGACGTGACCCAGTCGTTCTGTATCTATGGACCCGACCCAGTCGTTCTGTATCTATGGACGCGACCCAGTCGTTCTGTATCTATGGACCCGACCCAGTCGTTCTGTATCTATGGACCCGACCCAGTCGTTCTGTATCTATGGACCCGACCCAGTCGTTCTGTATCTATGGACCCGACCCAGTCGTTCTGTATCTATGGACCCGACCCAGTCGTTCTGTATCTATGGACGCGACCCAGTCGTTCAGTCTTTTGTTCAGCTACAGCGGGCTCCAAAATTACTGGCACTCCTGACTGGCAATGCACAAACAATACTTCAAAAATATATAAACAATATAATTATAGAGAAACTCAAAATACCAACGTGAGAAATACTGTACTTTATTAATGTTTCAATGGAACCAAACCAAAATCATTCAATTATTTAATACAAAATAAATTTAACCAAAATCAAGGTTTGATAATTATTGGCACTCCTCATTTAGTACTTAGTGCCACCACCTCCGGTAAGGATAACAGCATGGAGTCTTTCCTGTGAGATGTTTGACAAGGTTCAGGAACCCATTTGGAGGGATTTTGGACCATTCCTCTATGCAGATCCTTTCAAGATCCTTCACATTCTTGGGTTTGTGCTCATCAACTGGCCTCTTCCACTCAGCCCACAGGTTTGTGCTTACCAACAGCCCTCTTCCACTCGTGACCACAGGTGTCCATCTGGATTGAGGTCTGGTGACAGATGGCAGAACATTGATTTTGTTGTCACAGAACCATTTGTGTGGATTTTGAGGTATGTTTCGGTCATTGTCTTGTTGGAATGTCCACCTACGGCCAAGTCCCAGCCTTCTGGCAGAGGCAACCAGATTGTCAGACAAAATTGCCTGGAATTCATTGTGCCAGCAATCTTAAACAGTGTCCCTGGACATCTGGAATTAAAACAGCCCCAAAACATCACTGACCCCTCCATGTTTCACCGTGGGTATGAGGTGCCCTCCTCCTTGTTGCATCTCTGTTTCACCGTGGGTATGAGGTGTCTCTTTTTGTTGCATCTCTGTTTCACCGTGGGTATGAGGTGCCTCTCCTTGCATCTCTGTTTCACCGTGGTATGAGGTGACTCTCCTTGTTGCATCTCTGTTTCACCGTGGGTATGAGGTTTCTCTCCTTGTTGTGTCTCTATTTCACCGTGGGTATGAGGTACCTCTCCTTGTTGTATCTCTGTTTCACCGTGCATGAGGTGTCCCTCCTTGTTGCATCTCCGCCACCGTGGGTATGAGGTGCCCCTCCTTGTTGCATCTCTGTTTCACCGTGGGTGCAAGAGGTGTCTCTCCTGGTATGCATCTCTATTTCACCGTGGGTATGAGGTAACTCCTTGTTGTATCTCTGTTTCACCGTGGGTATGAGGTGTCTCTCCTTGTTGCATCTCTGTTTCACCGTGGGTATGAGGTGTCTCTCCTGTTGCATCTCTGTTTCACCGTGGGTATGAGGTGTCTCTCCTTGTTGCATCTCTGTTTCACCGTGGGTATGTGGTGTCTCTCCTGTTGCATCTCTGTTTCACCGTGTATGAGATAACTCTCCTTGTTGCATCTCTGTTTCACCGTGGGTATGAGGTAACTCTCCTTGTTGCATCTCTGTTTCACCGTGGGTATGAGATAACTCTCCTTGTTGCATCTCTGTTTCACCGTGGGTATGAGGTGTCTCTCCTGTTGCATCTCTGTTTCACCGTGGGTATGAGGTTTCTCTCCTTGTTGCATCTCTGTTTCACCGTGGGCAAGGTGTCTCTCTTGTTGCATCTCTGTTTCACCGTGGGTCTCTCCTTATGAGATAACCTGCCTCTGGTTGCATCTCTGTTTCACCGTGGGTATGAGGTGTCTCTCCTTGTATCTCTGTTTCACCGTGGGTATGAGGTGACTTTCCTTGTTGCATCTCTGTTTCACCGTGGGTATGAGGTGTCTCCTTGTTGCATCTCTGTTTCACCGTGGGTATGAGATAACTCTCCTTGTATCTCTGTTTCACCGTGGGTGTATGAGATGCCTCTCCTTGTTGCATCTCTGTTTCACCGTGTATGAGGTAACTCTCCTTGTATGCATCTCTGTTTCACCGTGGGTATGAGATAACTCTCCTGTTGCATCTCTGTTTCACCGTGGGTATGAGGTGCCTCTCCTTGTTGCATCTCTGTTTCAATCGCGGGTATGAGGTAACTCTCCTTGTTGCATCTCTGTTTCACCGTGGGTATGAGATGTCCTCCTTGTTGCATCTCTGTTTCACCGTGGGTATGAGGTAACTCTCCTTGTTGCATCTCTGTTTCACCGGGGTATGAGGTACCTCCTTGTATCTCTGTTTGTATCTCTTGTTGTTTCATCGTGGGTATGAGGTAACTCCTTGTTGCATCTGTTTCACCGTATGAGGTGCCTCTCCAGATGAGATGAGGTGCCTCTCTGTATCTCTCCTTGTTGAGATCTCTGTTTCACCGTGGGTATGAGGTGCCTGTTTCACCTCCTTGTTGCATCTCTCTGTTTCACCGTGGGTATGAGGTAACCCTCCTTGTTGCATCTCTATTTCACCGTGGGTATGAGATAACTCTTGTTGCATCTCTGTTTCACCGGGTATGAGGTAACCTCCTTGTTGCATCTCTGTTTCACCGTGGGTATGAGGTGCCTCTCCTTGTTGTATCTCTGTTTCACCGTGGGTGCATCTGTTTCAGGTGTCTCCTCCTTGTTGCATCTCTGTTTCACCGTGGGTATGAGGTGCCTCTCTGTTGCATCTCTGTTTCACCGTGGGTATGAGGTGCCTCTCTGTTGCATCTCTGTTTTCACCGTATGAGGTGCCTCTCCTTGTTGCATCTCTGTTTCACCGTGGGTATGAGGTGTCTCTCCTGTCTCTCCTTGTATTCTGTTTCACCGTGGGTATGAGGTGCCTCTCCTGTTGCATCTCTGTTTCACCGTGGGTATGAGGTGCCTTCTTGTTGTATTCTGTTTCACCGTGGGTATGAGGTGCCTCTCCTGCATCTCTGTTTCACCGTGGGTATGAGATGCCTCTCCTTGTTGCACTCTGTTTCACCGTGGGTATGAGATGCCTCTCCTTGTTATCTCTGTTTCACCGTGGGTATGAGGTGCCTCTCCTTGTATCTCTGTTTCACCGTGGGTATGAGGTGTCTCTCCTTGCATCTCTGTTTCACCGTGGGTATGAGGTGTCTCCTTGTATCTCTGTTTGTGCAAGGAGGTGCCTCTCCTTGTATCTCTGTTTCACCGTGGGTATGAGGTGCCTCTCCTGTATCTCTGTTTCACCGTGGGTATGAGGTGCCTCTCCTTGTATCTCTCTGTTTCACCGTGGGTATGAGGTGCCTCCTTGTATCTCTGTTTCACCGTGGGTATGAGGTGCCTCTCCTTGTATCTCTGTTCTTCTGGCAACCCTTCCAAAGAGCCTGTGGTTGTGGAGGTGGAGTCTGATGGGGCTTTCTTCTGGCAACCTTCCAAAGAGCCTGTGGTTGTGGAGGTGGAGTCTGATGGGGCTTTCTTCTGGCAACCCTTCCAAAGAGCCTGTGGTTGTGGGAGGTGGCGTCTGATGGTGCTTTTTCAAACCCGGTGATCTTTGAATGTTCTAATAATTGCCCTGACAGGGCTCAGTGGTATATTCAATCGCTTGTGGATCTTCTCTGTAGCCATGACCAGATTTATGAAGGTCTACGACCATCTGTCTCTTTTCAACTGCCAGTTCTTTATTTTCTTCATGTCATGTTGATGACAAAGGGATATTGCATGTGTGTTACCTCATTTTGATACCCTAGTGAAACAGGAAGTGATGTAATGGCTCAATACAGTTTCTTAAGACTTAGAAAAAAACTAAAAATAAGTGGAATTTAATTTGTGGTTTCATTTTTTGGTAGATGTTATTTACAATAATCTTTAAGGGTTAATTAATTGTTAAACCTTGATTTGGCGGAGATTGATTTTTAAAAATTAAATCAAAAGTATTTTGTTGGGTTCCATTGAAATATTCATAAAGTACAGTATTTCTCACATGTTGGTATTTTGAGTCTCTCTCATTATTATATTGTTTATATTTGTTTAAGTATTGTTGTGCATTGCCAGTCAGGGGTGCCAGTAATTTTGGAGCCCAATGTATCATGGACGCTAACCCAGTCGCTCTGTATCTATGGACGCGATTCCAGTCGCTCGTTCTAAAAGTTTCATTGCTGGCAACGTTCTTATCCCTTGCCTGCTAGCGAGCCAGCTAAATAAGGCTAACTCACAGTCGCGTCAGAAAGTTCAGCCAGAATAACAGCAAAGTATCTGCATGGACTCTGGCTGGGCCACTCAAGGACATTCAGAGACTTGTCCCCGGGGTTACCCTGCATTGTCTTGGCTGTTTGCTTAGGGTCGTTGTCGTGTTGGAAGGTGAACCTTGCCCCAGTCTGAGGTCCTGAGATCTCTGGAGCAGGTTTTCATCAGACATCTCTGTACTTTGCTCCCTTCATATTTGCCTCAATCCTGACTAGTCTCCTAGTCCCTGAAAAACATCCCCACTGCATGATGCCACCATGCTTCACTGTAGGGATGGTGCCTGTTTCCTCCAGACGTGACGCTTGGCATTCAGGCCAAAGACTTCAATCAAGGTTACATCAGAGCAGAGTTTCTTGTTTCTCATGGTCTGAGAGTCCTTAGGTGCCTTTGTCAAACTCCAAGCGGGCTGTCTAGAGTGGCTTCTGTCTGGCCTTACTGGGAGGAGTGGCTTCCGTCTGGCCACCCTACCATAAAGGCCTGATTGGTGGAATGCTGCAGTGAGGGTTGTCCTTCTGGAAGGTTCTCCCCATCTCCACATAGGAACTCTGTTAGAGACCATCGGGTTCTTGGTCTCCTCCTGACCAAGGCCCTTCTCCCCAATTGCTCAGTTTTGGTCCGGTTGGCCAGCTCTTAAGAGTCTTGGTGGTTCCAAACTTCTTCCATTTAAACATGGGATTGAGAATTGAAGAATTAGGCTCCTGAGTGGCGCGGCCATCTCAGTGCAAGAGACATGCAAGAGACATCACTACAGTCCCTGGTTCGGATCCAGGCTGTATCATATCTGGTTGTGATTGGGAGTCCCATAGCACATTCTGCCTAGCGTCATCTGGGTTTGGCTAGTTAAATAAAAGGATCAACTTTTTATTTTTTTAAGAATGGAGGCCACTGTGTTCTCGGAGACCACTGTGTTCTCGGAGGCCACTGTGTTCTGGGGACCTTCAATGCTGCAGAAATGTTTTGGTACCCTTCCCAGATCTGTACCGACACAATCCTGTCTCTGAGCTCCACGGACAATTCCTTCGACCTCATGGCTTGGTGTTTGCGCTGACATGCACTGTCAACTGTGAGACATTATAAAGACAGGTGTGAGTCTCATAGGTCCTGAATACTTGTAAATAAGGTAGCTTTTTTACATTTTTATAAATGACAAAAAAATAAAAACTGTCCTCGCTTGTCATTATGTGGTATTGTGTGTAGATTGATGAGGGAAAGAAATAATTTAATACATTTTAGTATAAGGCTGTAACATAACAAAATGTGGAAAAGGGTCTGAATATCTTCCGAATGAACTGTATGCATAAAAATGATGACAGCGTATTCATGATTTCGACTGGCTGGGAACGCTGCCTGCCTGTCTGTCTCATCACGTACACAGACATCTGAGATCAAATTTGAACATTGAAGCAATTTGTAAATCTTACATTATTTATTTAACATTTATTTAATTGGGCAAGTCAGTTAAGAACAAATTCTTATTTACAATGACGGCCTACCCCGCCAAAGCTGGACAACGCTGGGCCAAATGTGCTCTGACCTATGGGACTCCCAATCACGGCCGGGTTGTGATACAGCCTGAATCGAACCAGGGTCTGTAGTGACCTCTAGCACTGAGATACAGTGCCTTAGACCGCTGTGTCACTCGGGAGCCCATTTAAACACATGTCAGAAGGGATACGTCGGAGAGACAGACAGCAAGGTTTAAACAAATCTCCGCTTTTGAAAACAAAATATTAGGCTAAAAGAAAATGTGAGATAATGTCAAGACGCTTTTTTATAGTGGAGATCTGTTTCAAGTTGTATAAATTGCCTGGCTGGGCTGATGAGACAGTGGATTGCGCAGTCAGATGGAGCAGAGTAAATAGGCATTTCAACGTCATAGATTTAGCCGTAACTTGTGGAATAGAGACCGACTGGAATGCAGTTTTAACCAATCAGCATTCAGGATCAGAACCCCCGTTGTATAACATTCAACAATACACACACACACACACACACACACACACACACACACACACACACACACACACACACACACACACAAAAACACTGAATTAGACTATAAAAATGCACTAGAACATAAGATGCTATTTATCTACTGACGAGAGACTGATGATATAGGCTCCAGCACCACACAGAAAGAACTTACCATCTGCAACTAGACCGGCAGGGGAGGGAGAGAACAGAGAAGAGATAGTGAGCTCCAACAGTATTGGGACAGTGACAATTTTTGTTCTTGTTTTGGCTCTGTACTCCAACACTTTGGATTTAAATTAAAGGTTAAAGTGCAGACTGTCAGCTTTAATTAGAGAATATAAAAGGTTAAAGTGCAGACTGTCAGCTTTAATTAGAGAATATAAAGGTTAAAGTGCAGACTGTCAGCTTTAATTAAGAATATAAAGGTTAAAGTGCAGACTGTCAGCTTTAATTAGAGAATATAAAAGGTTAAAGTGCAGACTGTCAGCTTTAATTTGAGAATATAAAAGGTTAAAGTGCAGACTGTCAGCTTTAATTTGAGAATATTTTAATACATGTCAGGTGAACGTTTAGAAATCAAAGCTCTTTTGTACATCGTCCTCCCCATTTTAGGGAACCAAAAGTATTTGGACAAATTCACAACATGTGTATTAAAGCAGTAAAAAGTGTAGTATTTGGTTCCATATTCACACAAACAAGAAAATGCACATCCTGTGGCGCCACCCTATGGCTGGTGATTTCATTCATATCCCCTGTGCAACTAGAGGTGAAAAAACAACCATAGATCACCTTTAGTCCACACATACAAAGCTCTCCCTCACCTTCTACTTGGCAAATCCGACCATAACTCTATCCTCATGCTTCCTGCCAAAAAGAAGAAAACTCACAGGAAGTATTAGTGACTTGCTCAATACAGAGGTGTTCCGATGAAGTGGATGCTGAGCTACAGGACTGCTCCGCTAGCAAAGACTGGAATATGTTCCATTCATTCAATATCATTGAGCAGTGTACCACATCAGTCACCGGTTTCATTAATTGCTTCATCGATGACGCCATGCCCACAGTGACCGTACGTGCATATCCCAACCAGAAGCTAAGGATTACAGGCAAAGTCCGCACTGAGCTAAAGGCTAGAGCTGACACTTTCAAAGAGCTGCTAGCCATCGAGCTAACAAATATGTTTTTGTCGCACTGCTTTGCTTTATCTTGGCCAGGTCAGTAATTGTAAATGAGAACTTGTTCTCAACTGGGCCTACCTGCTAAATAAAAATAAGATATCTGCTTGGATTCTCCCGATTTGGGACTGCATCTTCTCATGGAGGCGAATGCTTCCTGAGTTCTAGGAGTTGTGTTTGCTATGCTATTTTCCGGGACACTGTGGACCAACCGGGATTTTCAATGCAACAACGACCTACTTGAGGAGGACTATCGATCGGACTGAGCTTTCTACCCTAAGAAAGCAAATCGCAGCGTTCCACAACTTGCTGGGGGAAACCACGGCCACCTACCTTCTCCTTCTCTACACCTCAGGCTGAACGTTGTTCTGATATGCTGAGAGGAGTTTCACTGCCCTGTCTTTGACCGACTGGCCAGTGCTTCACAGGGACCTCTCACCGGGAAATCTCCCGCCTGTGGAAAATGGACTGACGCTTCTAGAGGACCTACTGGATGCCACAGGATTTCTATCCAGCAATGGAACAACGTCACCTGCTGGAGGCAGCGGTCAATGTGGAACTGGTTGTGATTCTTTGGGAATCCAGACATCAGTTTTGCCACCCTCTGAGGATGCCGCGCATTCGTCCTATACCCTATTTCCAACCCAGGGGGGATTCTCCTTCGGGTTCAGATCTTCAGACCGTATAGTGTCTGAGACTGGGCGCCTTCCTCAGCCACGATGAAATCTATGGCTGGCTCGGTTCCATCGGGCCACACCTCCTCAGTCCTCAAAGGTCTCCACTTGAGACAAAAACAAAACTTTCAGACCTCCCCAGGCATTTCACCAGCTGTCAGCATCGGTAGCTCTATGGTGAGAAACATCTCGGTTCCTTGGGAAAAACAGCTGTGCTATCCTGGAGCACGAGCACAGGAAAACTGTGCTTAACAAGTCATATAATTATTTTTGTGGACTCACTCTGTATGGAATAATAATGTTAAACATGATTGAAACGTGAAATTCAAACACAAAGACCAGGGAGGTTTTCCAAGGCCTCGCAAAGAAGGGCACCTATTGGTAGATGGGTAAAACATGAGGCCAATGGTGACTTTAAAACAGTTCCAGGGTTTAATGGCTGTGATAGAAAACTGAGGAAGGATCAACAACATGGTAGTTACTCCATTTAGTACATTTACATGTCAGTCATTTAGCAGACGCCTATCCAGACAGACTTACAGTTAGTGAGTCATTTAGCAGACGTTCTTATCCAGACAGACTTACAGTTAGTGAGTCATTTAGCAGACGTTCTTATCCAGACAGACTGACAGTTAGTGAGTCATTTAGCAGACGTTCTTATCCAGACAGACTTATAGTCAGTGAGTCATTTAGCAGACGTCCTTGTCCAGAGAGACTTAGTCGGGTGAGTCATTTAGCAGACGTTCTTGTCCAGAGAGACTACAGTTAGTGAGTCATTTAGCAGACGTTCTTATCCAGACAGACTTACAGTTAGTGAGTCATTTAGCAGACGTAGCAGACGCTCTTATCCCAGACTGACAGAGTGACTTAGTTCTTATCAGTGAGTCATTTAGCAGACGTTCTTATCCAGACAGACTGACAGTTAGTGAGTCATTTAGCAGACGCTCTTATCCAGACAGACTTACAGTTAGTGAGTCATTTAGCAGACGCTCTATCCAGACAGACTTACAGTTAGTGAGTCATTTTAGCAGACACTCTTTGTCCAGAGAGACTTACAGTCAGTGAGTCATTTAGCAGGACGTTTTATCCAGACAGACTGACATTTAGTGAGTCATTTAGCAGACGTTCTTATCCAGAGAGACTTACAGTTAGTGAGTCATTTAGCAGACGTTCTTATCCAGAGAGACTCACAGTTAGTGAGTCATTTAGCAGACGTTCTTATCCAGAGAGACTTACAGTCAGTGAGTCACTTAGCAGACGTTTTGTTCTTATCCAGAGAGACTTAGTTAGTGAGTCATTTAGCAGACGTTCTTATACAGGCAGACTTAGTGAGTCACTTAGCAGACGTTCTTATCCAGAGAGACTTACAGTCAGTGAGTCATTTAGCAGACATTCTGTTCTTATCCAGACAGATGTAGAGTTAGTGAGTCATTTAGCAGACACACTTATCCAGAGAGACTTACGGTTTGCTGTCCTAGCTTCAGGGGAAAGATGGGCAGGGACTCTGCTGTCCTAGCTTCAGAGGAAAGATGGGCAGGGACAGCATCAGGGGGAAGATGGGCAGGGACTCTGCTGTCCTAGCTTCAGAGGAAAGATGGGCAGGGACTCTGCTGTCCTAGTTTCAGAAGAAAGATGGACAGGGACCTGCTGTCCTAGCTTCAGGGGGAAGATGGGCAGGGACTCTGCTGTCCTAGCTTCAGGGGGAAGATGGGCAGGGACTCTGCTGTCCCAGCTTCAGGGGGGAAGATGGGCAGGACTCTGCTGTCCTAGCTTCAGAAGAAAGATGGGCAGGGACTCTGCTGTCCTAGCTTCAGGGGGGGGTGTGAGCTTCAGGGGGAAGATGGACAGGGACTCTGCTGTCCTAGCTTCAGGGGGAAGATGGGCAGGACTCTGCTGTCCTAGCTTCAGGGGGAAGATGGGCAGGGACTCTGCTGTCCTAGCTTCAGGGGGAAGATGGGCAGGACTCTGCTGTCCTAGCTTCAGGGGGAAGATGGGCAGGGTCTCTGCTGTCCTAGCTTCAAAGGGAAGATGGGCAGGACTCTGCTGTCCTAGCTTCAGGGGGAAGATGGGCAGAACTCTGCTGTCCTAGCTTTAGGGGGAAGAAGGGCAATACTCTGCTGTCCTAGCTTCAGGAAAAGCCAGCTTCAACATTGGGGTCACAGGAAAACAAGATCTTGGACTGGGTCAGAAAGTAGAGCTGCCCTCTCATAGGGGTGGGAGACCTGAGGTGGCAGAACAGAGTGCCTGGGTTGGGGTGTAGGGTCCCACAATACTAATATGACTGATAGAGTGAAAACGAAGCGTGTACAGAACAAAAATATTCCTAAACATGCATCCCGTTTGCAACAAGGCACTAAAGTAATACTGCAAAAAAAAATGGCTAAGCAATTCATTTTTTTGTCCTGAATACAAAGTGGTATGTTTGGGGCAAATCCAATACAACACATTATTGAGTACTCTACATTTTCAAGCATAGTGGTGCAGCATGTTAGGCATGCTTGTAATGGTTAAGGACTGAGGGAGTTTTTCAGGATAAAAAAGAAACTGAATAGAGCTAAGCACATGCAAAATCCTAGAGGAAAACCTGGTTCAGTCTGCTTTCCACCAGACACTGGGAGAGAAATTCACCTTTCAGCAGGACAATAATCTAAAACACAAGGCCAAATCTCCACTGGAGACAAGTTCACCTTTCAGCAGGACACCCAAAACACAAGGCCAAATGTCCACTGAGTTGCATACGAAGAAGAGTGAATGTTCCTGAGTGGCAGAGTTACAGTTCAGACCTAAATCTGTTTGAAAATCAATGACCTCAACGTGTCTAGCAATGACAAACAACCAATTTGACAGAGCTTGGAAGAATTTTTTGAAAATAATAATGGGCAAATGTTGCACAATCCTGGCGTGGAAAGCTCTACCCAGAAAGACTCACAGCTGTAAATCGTGGCCAAAGGTGACTCTAACCTGTATTGACTCAGAGGGTTGAATACTTATCTAATCAAGATGCAGTACACACACACAGATTTTATTTTTCATTCATTCTTAACAAATGTTCAAATTTTTCTTCCACTTTGACATTACAGAATATTATGTGAATCGTTGATAAAAAATGACAATGAAGTCAATTTAAATCCCACGTTGTAACAACAAAATGTGGAAAAAGTCAAGCAGAGTAAATACTGTCAGAAGGCACTGTAGGCTAAGAAACAAGGCTCAAGAAATCAATAACTTGCTAGCAACAGATAACATTCATAAAGTGACTATCTCTGAAACACACTGAGATAACACCCTTCACGATAGCAATACATGGTTACAACATCTACAGAAAAGACAGGAATGCCAATGGAGTTGGTGTTGCTGTTTATATTGAGATTCATATTCCCGTAAAGTTTTGAGGATCTCTTGTCAAATGCTGTTTTAGTAACATGTCTACAGGTTCTCCTGCTTCACCTAAAGCCTTGTGGGAAATTGCTTTAGACCACCAAGTGAATATGGATCATGTGTGAAATACTTGATAATGTATGTGATATCGTTAGAGAGGTATATTTTCTGGGTGACCTATATTGACTGGCATTCATTAAGGTGTCCACTCAAGAAAAATATTTAAAATGTAACCAGTGGATGCAACCTGGTTCAGGTTATCAGTCAATCTACCAGGGTAGTTACAAATAGCACAGGAATTCAATCATGTATTGATCACATCTTTACTAATGCTGCAGAAATGTGCTTTAAAGCAGTATCCAGATCCATAGGATGTAGTGATCCCTATATAGTAGCCATGTCTAGGGAAACCAAAGTCCCAAAGGCTGGGCCTAATAGTGTATAAGAGGTCATACAATAACTTACATAGTGATTCATATGTTACAGATGTAAATAATATTTTCTGGACTGTGGTGTATAATGGGACACAACCAGACACTGCAAAGAAATTGCTTATTCCAGTTACTAATAAGCATTCACACGTTAAGAAAATGACTGTAAAGACTGAAATCCATAAAAATGTGTATGGTTGAAAAGGATGAGGTAAAAGCAATGGCATAACCAATAGTCTGCATAACCGATAGTCTGCATAACCGATAGTCTGCATAACCGATAGGCTGCATAACCGATAGGCTGCATAACCGATAGGCTGCATAACCGATAGGCTGCATAACCGATAGGCTGCATAACCGATAGGCTGCATAACCGATAGGCTGCATAACCGATAGGCTGCATAGCCGATAGGCTGCATAACCGATAGGCTGCATAACCGATAGGCTGCATAACCGATAGGCTGTATAACCGGCTAGGCTGCATAACCGGAGTAGTCTGTATAACCGATAGGCTGCATAACCGATAGGCTGCATAACCGATAGGCTGCATAACCGATAGGCTGCATAACCGATAGGCTGCATAACCGATAGGCTGTATAACCGATAGGCTGCATAACCGATAGGCTGCATAACCGATAGGCTGTGCATAACCGATAGGCGGCATAACCGATAGGCTGCATAACCGAATAGGCTGCATAACCAGGCTGCATAACCGATAGGCTGCATAACCGATAGGCTGCATAACCGATAGGCTGCATAACCGATAGGCTGCATAACCGATAGGCTGCATAACCAATAGGCTGCATAACCAATAGGCTGCATAACCAATAGGCTGCAGCTTTTCCGTTAGCTGGCAATTGCCGGCTTTCGGGAAAAAAAGTAAATGAAAGAAATAGTAAGTACATTTAAAAAAACTGTTGCAAAAGTCTGGATCATCCTTGGTAGCAATTTCCAAACGTTCATCTGTACAATCAATAGTACGGAAGTATAAACACCATGGGACCATGCAGCCGTCATACCACTCAGGAAGGTGGACGTGTTCTGTCTCCTAGAGATGTACCTACCTTGGTTTGAAAAGTGCAAATCAATCCCAGAACAACAGCAAAGGACATTGTGCAGATGCTGGAGGAAACGGGTACAAAAGTATCTACATCCACAGTAAAACGAGTCGACATAACCTGAAAGGCCGCTCAGCAAGGAAGAAGCCCCTGCTCCAAATCCACCATTAAAAATCCAGACTACGGTTTGCAACTGCACGGCAGGGCAAAGATCATACGTTTTGGAGAAATGTCCTCTGGTCCCTGATGAAACAAAAATATAACTGTTGGCCATAATGACCATCGTTGTTTGGAGAAAAAGGGGAGAGGCTTGCAAGCAGAGAAGAACACCATCCCAACCGTGAAGCACTGGGGTGGCAGCATCATGTTGTGGGGGTACTTTGCTGCAAGAGGGACTGGTACACTTCACAAAATAAACTGACATTATGAGGGTAGGAATATTATGGTTATATTGAAGCAACATCTCAGACATCAGTCAGGAAGTTAAAGCTTGGTCGCAAATGGGTCTTCCAAATGGACAATGACCCCAAGCATACTTCCAGGTTGTGGCAAAATGGCTTAAGGACAACAAAGTAAGGTATTGGAGTGGTGTCACAAAGTAGACCTCAATCATAGAATGTTTGTGGGCAGAACTGAAAAGTGCGTGTGAGCAAGGAGGCCTACAAACCTGACTCAGTTACACCAGCTCTGTCAGGATGAAGGGGCCAAAATTCACCCAACTTATTGTGGGAAGCTTGTGGAAGGCTACCCGAACGTTTGACCCAAATTAAACAATTTAAAAAAGGCAATGCTGCAAATACTAATTGAGTGTATGTAAACTTCTGACCCACTGGGAATGAAAATATAAGCTGAAATACATAATTCTCTACTATTATTCTGACATTTCACATTCGTAAAATAAAGTGTTTATCCTAACTGACCTAAAACAGGGAATTTTCTAGGATTAAATAGCACTCATGTCTGTAGCCATGAAGTTCTTTGAGGCTAGTCATGGCTCACATCAACATCATGTCAGAAACCCTAGACCCACTCAAACGCATACCACCCCAACAGATCCACAGATGACGTAATCTCAATCGCACTCCCACACTGCCCTTTCCCACCTGGACAAAGGGAACAGCTATGTGAGAATTCTGTTCGTGACAACAGCTCAGCGTTCAACACCATATTACCCAAAAAGATCACTAAGCTAAGGACCCTGGGACTAAACACCTCCCTCTGCAACTGGATGCTGGACTTCCTGACGGGCCGCCCCCAGGTGGCAGAGTAGGTAACAACACATCCGCCACGCTGATCCTCAACACAGGGGCCCCTCAGGGAGGTGCGTGCTCAGTCCCCCTCCTGTACTCCCAGTTCACACATGACTACATTCCATCTCATATTGCTAAAATGAACAACAAACCTGGTTTCAAAAACAGATAAAGCAACGCCTCTCCCCTATTGGACCTAGATAGTTTGTGTGTATGTATTGATATGTAGGCTACATGTGCCTTCTTTATTCATTTTTAATTGATGTCGTTCTGTCCTTGAACTGTTTCCTGTCTATTAAAGTTCTGTATTATGTTTCATGTTCTGTGTGGACCCCAGGAAGGATTAAGGGTTCCCCAGAGATTCCTATCACTGTGATGCCTTAGACTTCGCTGCGTCCGTGTGTGTTTTAACTATTTAACTGTACTGACAGGCAGCTAATTTTCAATATCGCTAATCGGCATCTTTTTGGTAAGGAAAATATTGGATGTCATTATCGGCATTTAAAAAAATGTCATATCAGTGCATCACTAGTCCTCAGGCATGGAGGAAGCCAAGTAATTCTGCTATACGCAAGAGTGGTAAAGTGGCCTTTACTGGTTCTAACAACAGACCTATCAGCTTGCTGCCAGCTCTTAGCAAAAATGGTGTTTGACCAAATACAATGCTATTTCTCTGTAAACAAGTGTACTTTCATACTTTCAGCATGCTTATAGATAAGGGCACTCAATATGTGCTGCACTGACACAAATAACTGATGATTGGTTGAAAGAATTGAAAACGTAAAGTATGTGTTATGGCTTTTCAACCTCTGCCATATAGTGAGCCATCTATCAGATAGAACTCAAGGGTTTTCTTTAATGGAAGCTTCTCTAATATATAACATGTAAAGTGGGGTGTACCGCAGGGCAGCTCTCTAGGCCCTCTACTCTTTTCTATTTTTTACCAATGACCTGTCACTGGCATTAAACAAAGCATGTGTGTCCATGTATGTTGATGATTCAACCACATACGCATCAGCAACCACAGCTAATGAGTCACTGAAACCCTTAAAGAGTTGCAGTCCGTTTTGGAATGGGTGGTCAGTAATAAACTGGTCCTGAACATCTCTAAAACTAAGAGCATTGTATTTGGTACAAATCATTCCCTAAGTTTTTCGTCTTCAGCTGAATCTAGTAATGAATGGTGTGGCTATTGAACAAGTTGAGGAGACTAATTACTTGGCGTTACCTTAGATTGTTAACTGTCATGGTCAAACCATATAGAGTTCATGGTTGTAAAGATGGAGAGAGGTCTGGCCGTAATGAAGAGATGCTCTGCTTTTTTGACACCACACTCCACAAAGCAAGTCCTGCTCTAGTTTTATCTTCTCTTGATTATTGTCCAGTCATGTGGTCCAGTGCTGCAGGAAAGACCTAGTTAAGCTGCAGCTGGCCCAGAACAGAGCGACACGTCTTGCTATTCATTGTAATCAGAGGGCTGATATAAATACTATGCATGCCAGTCTCTCTTGGCTAAGAGTTGAGGCTGACTGCATCACTTAATTTTACCCTCCCCCTTCCCACAGTCCCCAAATCCTGAACAAATTCAAGAAAGCGTACAGTATTATATCGAGCCCGTACTACGTTCCATGTCATATTTCTCAAATAAACAGCAAACCTTGTTTCAAAAAACAGATAAAGCAACACCTCTCCCATGTTGGACCCAGACAGTTTGTATGTATTGTTGATATGTAGGCTACCTGTGCCTTATTTTATTCATTAAATTCATGTAGTTCTGTTCTTGTCTGTTAATGTTCTGTATTATGTCATTCTGTATTATGTTTCATGTTTTGTGTGGAACCCAGGAAGAGTAGCTGCTGCTTTTGCAACAGCTAATAGGGATCTAATAAAATACCAAACACCTATCGTATTCAGCACGTGACAAATACATTAGATTTAACCAATAGCAACCTGGACTATGTGCATTGACTATCTCTTCTGAGTGCAAAAGGGGTTGCAACTCAATATTAGGAAGGTGTTCTAATGTTTGTACACTCAGTGTATGTGTACATATCTACCTCAACTACCTGGTACCCCTGCACAACGACTCAGTACTGGTACCCAGTGTACATTTCATCATGTCACCACTATAAGACCCTCAATATTTATTGGAAAGGAGCATCAAGCTCATCACCGTGCACTATCACCACCCTGTGAAGTTCATCAAGCTCATCACTGTGCTCTATCACCACCCTGTGAAGTTCATCAAGCCCATCACTGTGCTCTATCACCACCCTGTGAAGTTCATCAAGCCCATCACTGTGCACTATCACCACCCTGTGAAGTTCATCAAGCCCATCCCTGTGCTCTATCACCACCCTGTGAAGTTCATCAAGCCCAACCGTGCTCTATCACCACCCTGTGAAGTTCATTAAGCTGTGCTCTATCACCACCCTGTGAAGTTCATCAAGCCCATCACTGTGCTCTATCACCACCCTGAAGTTCATTAAGCCCATCACTGTGCTCTATCACCACCCTGTGAAGTTCATTAAGCTCATCACTGTGCTCTATCACCACCCTGTGAAGTTCATCAGTTATTTAATCTGTAGCCTAATAAACTGCATGGTTAAATAAAGGTTACATTTTCAAAGATTCAAAAAATCTGGCATTTCAGACAATGCCAGTTGGGCCGGAATTATTATTTTTTCCTATTGGATATTGTTTATTTTAGCACAATTCTAATGATCTGGCGAAAAATGGGGGCCTCAAGGAAGAAAAGGGTCCAGTGTGGTAGAAATGCCAGAGCCGATTTCTGGTCGGTCTTTTGACCATCCCATGTAAAACGGCTCTGATCATGATTCCTGACACCAGTAGAGTTTATGCCTCTCTTTCAGAGTAGCTAGGTCACTTACCTGCTGTATGATGTTGGTGACACTCTGCCAGTGGGCCAGCTTGATGTTGTCCCCTCCATCCACCAGACCCTGGTAGCCCTGAGAGGAAAATATCAATCACATCGTTCAATCAATCAGATCAATACTGGTCATGATGGAGAACATCCTAGATACAGGCTAACTAACTGTAAGATACAGGCTAACTAACTGTAAGATACAGGCTAACTAACTGTAGGATACAGGCTAACTAACTGTAAGATACAGGCTGACTAACTGTAAGATACAGGCTGACTAACTGTAAGACACAGGCTAACTGTAAGATACAGGCTAACTAACTGTAAGATACAGGCTAACTAACTGTAGGATACAGGCTAACTAACTGTAGGATACAGGCTAACTAACTGTAGGATACAGGCTAACTAACTGTAGGATACAGGCTAACTAACTGTAGGATACAGGCTAACTAACTGTAGGATACAGGCTAACTAACTGTAGGATACAGGCTAACTAACTGTAGGATACAGGCTAACTAACTGTAGGATACAGGCTAACTAACTGTAGGATACAGGCTAACTAACTGTAGGATACAGGCTAACTAACTGTAGGATACAGGCTAACTAACTGTAAGATACAGGCTAACTAACTGTAAGATACAGGCTAACTAACTGTAAGATACAGGCTAACTAACTGTAAGATACAGGCTAACTAACTGTAAGACACAGGCTAACTAACTGTAAGACACAGGCTAACTAACTGTACGACACAGGCTAACTAACTGTAGGACACAGGCTAATGTACAGGCTAACTAACTTTGTAGGACACAGGCTAACTAACTGTAGGACACAGGCTAACTAACTGTAGGACACAGGCTAACTAACTGTAGGATACAGGCTAACTAACTGTAAGATACAGGCTAACTAACTGTAGGACACAGGCTAACTAACTGTAGGATACAGGCTAACTAACTGTAAGATACAGGCTAACTAACTGTGAGATGCAGGCTAACTAACTGTAAGATACAGGCTAACTAACTGTAAGATACAGGCTAACTAACTGTAAGATACAGGCTAACTAACTGTAAGATACAAGCTAACTAACTGTAGGATACAGGCTAACTAACTGTAAGATACAGGCTAACTAACTGTAGGATACAGGCTAACTAACTGTAAGATACAGGCTTGGATAAGAGCGTCTGCTAAATGACTTAAATGTAATGTAATGTAACTAACTGTAGGATACAGGCTAACTAACTGTAGGATACAGGCTAACTAACTGTAGGATACAGGCTAACTAACTGTAAGATACAGGCTAACTAACTGTAAGATACAGGCTAACTAACTGTAAGATACAGGCTGACTAACTGTAAGATACAGGCTAACTAACTGTAAGATACAGGCTAACTGTAAGATACAGGCTAACTGTAAGATACAGGCTAACATACTGTAGGACACAGGCTAACATACTGTAGGACACAGGCTAACTCACTGCCAGGACACAGGCTAACTAACTGTAGGACACAGGCTAACTAACTGTAGGATACAGGCTAACTAACTGTAGGATACAGGCTAACTAACTGTAAGATACAGGCTAACTAACTGTAAGATACAGGCTAACTAACTGTAAGATACAGGCTAACTAACTGTAAGACACAGGCTAACTAACTGTAAGACACAGGCTAACTAACTGTAGGACACAGGCTAACTAACTGTAGGACACAGGCTAACTAACTGTAGGACACAGGCTAACTAACTGTAGGACACAGGCTAACTAACTGTAGGATACAGGCTAACTAACTGTAGGATACAGGCTAACTAACTGTAGGACACAGGCTAACTAACTGTAGGATACAGGCTAACTAACTGTAAGATTTAGGCTAACTAACTGTAGGATTTAGGCTAACTAACTGTGGGACACAGGCTAACTAACTGTAGGACACAGGCTAACTAACTGTAGGATACAGGCTAACTAACTGTAGGACACAGGCTAACTAACATAGGACACAGGCTAACTAACTGTAGGATACAGGCTAACTAACTGTAGGATACAGGCTAACTAACTGTAGGATACAGGCCCCAACTGTAGGATACAGGCTAACTAACTGTAGGATACAGGCTAACTAACTGTAGGATACAAGGCTAACTAACTGTAGGATACAGGCTAATAACTGTAGGATACAGGCTAACTAACTGTAGGATACAGGCTAACTAACTGTAGGACACAGGCTAACTA
>NW_026289998.1:0-1706 GCF_023373465.1 Oncorhynchus keta
TGATAGGCTAATTGACATCATTTGAGTCAATTGGAGGTGTACCTGTGGATGTATTTGTAATGAATTTCCTCCTCTTCTTCCGAAGAAGAGAGGCAAAACGGATCAGAGGACCAATACGCGGCGTGGTAATTGTCCATGGTACTTTTTAATGCTTTAAGGTACACATGAACAAACTAACAAAAACAAGAAAATGTGAAAACTCAAAACAGTCCTATCTGGTGCACACACAGAGACAGGAACAATCACCCACAAACACACAGTGAAACCCAGGCCACCTAAGTATGATTCTCAATCAGAGACAACTAATGACACCTGCCTCTGATTGAGAACCATACTAGGCCGAAACATAGAAATTCCCAAAACCTAGACAAACAAACATAGACTGCCCACCCAACTCACGCCCTGACCATACTAACTAAATATAAAACACAGAAAATAAAGGTCAGAACGTGACAGTACCCCCAAAGGTGCGGACTCCGGCCGCAAAACCTTGACCTATAGGGAGGGTCTGGGTGGGCGTCTGTCCGCGGTGGCGGTTCTGGCGCGGGACGCGGACCCCACTTCACCATTGTCTTAGTCCGCTTTATTGTCCGCCTCCGTGGCTTTCTCACCATGGCAACCCCTCTCAATGACCCCACTGGACAGAGGGGCAGCTCGGGACAGAGGGGCAGAAGCTCTGGACAGAGGGGCAGGGGCTCTGGCGCCTCTGGGCTGAGGGGCTCTGGTGCCTCTGGGCCGAGGGGCTCTGGCGCCTCTGGGCTGAGGGGCTCCGGCAGCGGCGCCGGACAGGCGGGAGGCTCCGGCAGCGGCGCCGGACAGGCGGGAGGCTCCGGCAGCGGCGCCGGACAGGCGGGAGGCTCCGGCAGCGGCGCCGGACAGGCGGGAGGCTCCGGCAGTGGCGCCGGACAGGCGGGATGCTCCGGCAGCGGCGCCGGACAGGCGGGAGGCTCCGGCAGTGGCGCCGGACAGGTGGGACGCTCCGGCAGCGGCGCCGGACAGGCGGGACGCTCCGGCAGCGGCGCCGGACAGGCGGGAGGCTCCGGACAGGCGGGAGGCTCCGGCAGCGGCGCCGGACAGGCGGGAGGCTCCGGCAGCGGCGCCGGACAGGCGGGAGGCTCCGGCAGTGGCGCCGGACAGGCGGGACGCTCCGGCAGCGGCGCCCGGACAGGCGGGAGCACCTGCAGGGAGGAGACTGAGAGACAGCCTGGTGCGTGGGGCTGCCACAGGAACCACCAGGCTGGGGAGACTTTCAGGAGGCTTGGTGTTAGGAGGAGCCTGAAAGACCGGGCTGTGGGGGAGCACTGGAGCTCTGGTGCTCGTGGTCCTTCTGTAGCTCAGTTGGTAGAGCATGGCGCTTGTAACGCCAGGGTAGTGGGTTCGATCCCCGGGACCACCCATACGTAGAATGTATGCACACATGACTGTAAGTCGCTTTGGATAAAAGCGTCTGCTAAATGGCATATATTATTTATTATATTATTATTATTATTATATATTATTGGTGCGCAACCTTGGCACCACTTCCCCAGGCTGGACAACTACTCGAGCCCGGACCCTCCAGAGTGCAGGCACAGGTTGAACCGGGCTGTGGGTAAGCACGGGAGATCTAGTGCTTACTACACGCACCTCTCCCCTAGGCTCCACTCCCACAGTTACATATTCGTCGCCAGACCCACTGGCTCCAGGTCATCTACAAGTCCATGCTA
>NW_026289999.1:0-9052 GCF_023373465.1 Oncorhynchus keta
CAAATCAAATTTATTTATATAGCCCTTCGTACATCAGCTGATATCTCAAAGTGCTGTACAGAAACCCAGCCTAAAACCCCAAACAGCAAACAATGCAGGTGTAAAAGCACGGTGGCTAGGAAAAACTCCCTAGAAAGGCCAAAACCTAGGAAGAAACCTAGAGAGGAACCGGGCTATGTGGGGTGGCCAGTCCTCTTCTGGCTGTGCCGGGTAGAGATTATAACAGAACATGACCAAGATGTTCAAATGTTCATAAATGACCAGCATGGTCGAATAATAATAAGGCAGAACAGTTGAAACTGGAGCAGCAGCACAGTCAGGTGGACTGGGGACAGCAAGGAGCCATCATGTCAGGTAGTCCTGGGGCACGGTCCTAGGGCCCAGGTCAGTTGAAACTGGAGCAGCAGCATGGCCAGGTGGACTGGGACAGCAAGGAGTCATCATGTCAGGTAGTCCTGGGACATGGTCCTAGGGCCCAGGCCAGTTGAAACTGGAGCAGCAGCATGGCCAGGTGGACTGGGGACAGCAAGGAGTCATCATGTCAGGTAGTCCTGGGGCATGGTCCTAGGGCTCAGGTCCTCCGAGAGAGAGAAAGAAAGAGAGAAGGAGAGAATTAGAGAACGCACACTTAGATTCACACAGGACACCGAATAGGACAGGAGAAGTACTCCAGATATAACAAACTGACCCTAGCCCCCCGACACATAAACTACTGCAGCATAAATACTGGAGGCTGAGACAGGAGGGGTCAGGAGACACTCTGGCCCCATCCGAGGACACCCCCGGACAGGGCCAAACAGGAAGGATATAACCCCACCCACTTTGCCAAAGCACAGCCCCCACACCACTAGAGGGATATCTTCAACCACCAACTTACCATTCTGAGACAAGGCCGAGTATAGCCCACAAGGTCTCCGCCACGGTACAACCCAGGGGGGCGCTAACCCAGACAGGCCGACCACAACAGTGAATCAACCCACCCAGGTGACGCACCCCCCAGGGACGGCACGAGAGAGCCCCAGCAAGCCAGTGACTCAGCCCCGTAACAGGGTTAGAGGCAGAGAATCCCAGTGGAAAGAGGGGAACCGGCCAGGCAGAGACAGCAAGGGCGGTTCGTTGCTCCAGAGCCTTTCCGTTCACCTTCCCACTCCTGGGCCAGACTACACTCAATCATATGACCCACTGAAGAGATGAGTCTTCAGTAAAGACTTAAAGGTTGAGACCGAGTTTGCGTCTCTGACATGGGTAGGCAGACCGTTCCATAAAAATGGAGCTCTATAGGAGAAAGCCCTGCCTCCAGCTGTTTGCTTAGAAATTCTAGGGACAATTAGGAGGCCTGCGTCTTGTGACCGTAGCGTACGTGTAGGTATGTACGGCAGGACCAAATCAGAGAGGTAGGTAGGAGCAAGCCCATGTAATGCTTTGTAGGTTAGCAGTAAAACCTTGAAATCAGCCCTTGCTTTGACAGGAAGCCAGTGTAGAGAGGCTAGCACTGGAGTAATATGATCAAATTTTTTGGTTCTAGTCAGGATTCTAGCAGCCGTATTTAGCATTTACATTTACATTTAAGTCATTTAGCAGACGCTCTTATCCAGAGCGACTTACAAATTGGTGCATACACCTTATGACATCCAGTGGAACAGCCACTTGCATCTAAATATTTTTTTGAGGGGGGGAGAAGGATTACTTACCCTTACTTACCCTATCCTAGGTATTCCTTGAAGAGGTGGGGTTTCAGGTGTCTCCGGAAGGTGGTGATTGACTCCGCTGTCCTGGCGTCGTGAGGGAGTTTGTTCCACCATTGGGGGGCCAGAGCAGCGAACAGTTTTGACTGGGCTGAGCGGGAACTGTACTTCCTCAGTGGTAGGGAGGCGAGCAGGCCAGAGGTGGATGAACGCAGTGCCCTTGTTTGGGTGTAGGGCCTGATCAGAGCCTGGAGGTACTGAGGTGCCGTTCCTCACAGCTCCGTAGGGCAAGCACCATGGTCTTGTAGCGGATGCGAGCTTCAACTGGAAGCCAGTGGAGAGAGCGGAGGAGCGGGGTGACGTGAGAGAACTTGGGAAGGTTGAACACCAGACGGGCTGCGGCGTTCTGGATGAGTTGTAGGGGTTTAATGGCACAGGCAGGGAGCCCAGCCAACAGCGAGTTGCAGTAATCAAGACGGGAGATGACAAGTGCCTGGATTAGGACCTGCGCCGCATCCTGTGTGAGGCAGGGTCGTACTCTGCGGATGTTGTAGAGCATGAACCTACAGGAACGGGACACCGCCTTGATGTTAGTTGAGAACGTCAGGGTGTTGTCCAGGATCACGCCAAGGTTCTTAGCGCTCTGGGAGGAGGACACAATGGAGTTGTCAACCGTGATGGCGAGATCATGGAACGGGCAGTCCTTCCCCGGGAGGAAGAGGAGCTCCGTCTTGCTGAGGTTCAGCTTGAGGTGGTGATCCGTCATCCACACTGATATGTCTGCCAGACATGCAGAGATGCGATTCGCCACCTGGTCATCAGAAGGGGAAAGGAGAAGATTAATTGTGTGTCGTCTGCATAGCAATGATAGGAGAGACCATGTGAGGTTATGACAGAGCCAAGTGACTTGGTGTATAGCGAGAATAAGAGAGGGCCTAGAACAGAGCCCTGGGGGACACCAGTGGTGAGAGTGCGTGGTGAGGAGACAGATTCTCGCCACGCCACCTGGTAGGAGCGACCTGTCAGGTAGGACGCAATCCAAGCGTGGGCCGCGCCGGAGATGCCCATCTCGGAGAGGGTGGAGAGGAGGATCTGATGGTTCACAGTATCGAAGGCAGCCGATAGGTCTAGAAGGATGAGAGCAGAGGAGAGAGAGTTAGCTTTAGCAGTGCGGAGCGCCTCCGTGATACAGAGAAGAGCAGTCTCAGTTGAATGACTAGTCTTGAAACCTGACTGATTTGGATCAAGAAGGTCATTCTGAGAGATAGCGGTAGAGCTGGCCAGGACGGCACGCTCAAGAGTTTTGGAGAGAAAGGAGAGAAGGGATACTGGTCTGTAGTTGTTGACATCGGAGGGATCGAGTGTAGGTTTTTTCAGAAGGGGTGCAACTCTCGCTCTCTTGAAGACGGGAGGGACGAGCCAGCGGTCAGGGATGAGTTGATGAGCGAGGTGAGGTAAGGGAGAAGGTCTCCGAAATGGTCTGGAGAAGAGAGGAGGGATAGGGTCAAGCGGGCAGGTTGTTGGGCGGCCGGCCGTCACAAGACGCGAGATTTCATCTGGAGAGAGAGGGGAGAAAGAGGTCAGAGCATAGGGTAGGGCAGTGAGCAGAACCAGCGGTGTCGTTTGACTTAGCAAACGAGGATCGGATATCGTCGACCTTCTTTTCAAAATGGTTGACGAAGTCATCTGCAGAGAGGAGGAGGGGGGAGGATTCAGGAGGGAGGAGAAGGTGGCAAAGAGCTTCCTAGGGTTAGAGGCAGATGCTTGGAATTTAGAATGGTAGAAAGTGGCTTTAGCAGCAGAGACAGAGGAGGAAAATGTAGAGAGGAGGGAGTGAAAGGATGCCAGGTCCGCAGGGAGGCGAGTTTTCCTCCATTTCCGCTCGGCTGCCCGGAGCCCTGTTCTGTGAGCTCGCAAGGAGTCGTCAAGCCACGGAGCGGGAGGAGGACCGAGCCGGCCTGGAGGATAGGGGACATAGGGAGTCAAAGGATGCAGTAAGGGAGGAGAGGAGGGTTGAGGGAGGCAGAATCAGGAGATAGGTTGGAGAAAGTTTGAGCAGAGGGAAGAGATGATAGGATGGAAGAGGAGAGAAGCGGGGGAGAGAGAGCGAAGGTTGGGACGGCGCGATACCATCCGAGTAGGGGCAGTGTGGAAGTGTTGGATGAGAGCGAGAGGGGAAAAAGGATACAAGGTAGTGGTCGGAGACTTGGAGGGGAGTTGCAGTGAGGTTAGTGGAAGAACAGCATCTAGTAAAGATGAGGTCAAGCGTATTGCCTGCCTTGTGAGTAGGGGGGAAGGTGAGAGGGTGAGGTCAAAGAGGAGAGGAGGAAAGAAGGAGGCAGAGGGAATGAGTCAAAGGTAGACGTGGGGAGGTTAAAGTCGCCCAGAACTGTGAGAGGTGAGCCGTCCTCAGGAAAGGAGCTTATCAAGGCATCAAGCTCATTGATGAACTCTCCGAGGAACCTGGAGGGCGATAAATGATAAGGATGTTGCTTGAAAGGGCTGGTAACTGTGACAGCATGGAATTCAAAGGAGGCGATAGACAGATGGGTAAGGGAGAAAGAGAGAAAGACCACTTGGGAGAGATGAGGATCCCGGTGCCACCACCCCGCTGACCAGAAGCTCTCGAGGTGTGCGAGAACACGTGGGCGGACGAGGAGAGAGCAGTAGGAGTAGCAGTGTTATCTGTGGTGATCCATGTTTCCGTCAGTGCCAAGAAGTCAAGGGACTGGAGGGAGGCATAGGCTGAGATGAACTCTGCCTTGTTGGCCGCAGATCGGCAGTTCCAGAGGCTACCGGAGACCTGGAACTCCACGTTAGCACTAACTGAAGTTTATTTAGTGCTTTATCCGGGTAGCCGGAAAATAGAGCATTGCAGTACCCTAACCTAGAAGTGACAAAAGCATGGATTAATTTTTCTGCATCATTTTGGACAGAAAGTTTCTGATTTTGCAATGTTACGTAGATGGAAAAAAAGCTGTCCTCGAAATGGTCTTGATATGTTCTTCAAAAGAGAGATCAGGGTCCAGAGTAACGCCGAGGTCCTTCACAGTTTTATTTGAGACGACTGTACAACCATTAAGATTAATTGTCAGATTCAACAGAAGATCTCTTTGTTTCTTGGGACCTAGAACAAGCATCTCTGTTTTGTCCGAGTTTAATAGTAGAAAGTTTGCAGCCATCCACTTCCTTATGTCTGAAACACATGCTTCTAGCGAGGGCAATTTTGGGGCTTCACCATGTTTCATTGAAATGTACAGCTGTGTGTCATCCGCATAGCAGTGAAAGTTTACATTATGTTTTCGAATAACATCCCCAAGAGGTAAAATATATAGTGAAAACAATAGTGGTCCTAAAACAGAACCTTGAGGAACACCGAAATTTACAGTTGATTTGTCAGAGGACAAACCATTCACAGAGACAAACTGATATCTTTCCGACAGATAAGACCTAAACCAGGCCAGAACATGTCCGTGTAGACCAATTTGGGTTTCCAATCTCTCCAAAAGAATGTGGTGATCGATGGTATCAAAAGCAGCACTAAGGTCTAGGAGCACGAGGACAGATGCAGAGCCTCGGTCCGATGCCATTAAAATGTAATTTACCACCTTCACAAGTGCCGTCTCAGTGCTATGATGGGGTCTAAAACCAGACTGAAGCATTTCGTATACATTGTTTGTCTTCAGGAAGGCAGTGAGTTGCTGCGCAACAGCGTTCTCTAAAATCTTTGAGAGGAATGGAAGATTCGATATAGGCCGATAGTTGTTTATATTTTCTGGGTCAAGGTTTGGCTTTTTCAAGAGAGGCTTTATTACTGCCACTTTTAGTGAGTTTGGTACACATCCAGTGGATAGAGAGCCGTTTATTATGTTCAACATAGGAGGGCCAAGCACAGGAAGCAGC
Source organism: Oncorhynchus keta (assembly GCF_023373465.1). Lineage (NCBI taxonomy): Eukaryota > Metazoa > Chordata > Actinopteri > Salmoniformes > Salmonidae > Oncorhynchus > Oncorhynchus keta. The sequence continues at coordinate 5,589 of NW_026289999.1, forward strand.
TCTTTCAGTAGTTTATTTGGAATAGGGTCCAGTATACAGCTTGACGGTTTAGAGGCCATGATTATTTTCATCATTGTGTCAAGAGATATAGTACTAAAACACTTGAGCGTCTCTCTTGATCCTAGGTCCTGGCAGAGTTGTGCAGACTCAGGACAACTGAGGTTTGGAGGAATACGCAGGTTTAAAGAGGAGTCCGTAATTTGCTTTCTAATAATCATAATCTTTTCCTCAAAGAAGTTCATGAATTTATCACTGCTAAAGTGAAAGTCATCCTCTTGGGGAATGCTGCTTTTTAGTTAGCTTTGCCACAGTATCAAAAAGGAATTTTGGATTGTTCTTATTTTCCTCAATTAAGTTAGAAAAATAGGACGATCGAGCAGCAGTAAGGGCTCTTCGGTACTGCACGGTACCGTCCTTCCAAGCTAGTCGGAAGACTTCCAGTTTGGTGTGGCGCCATTTCCGTTCCAATTTTCTGGAAGCTTGCTTCAGAGCTCAGGTATTTTCTGTGTACCAGGAGCTAGTTTCTTATGAGACATTTTTTTAGTTTTTAGGGGTGCAACTGCATCTAGGTATTGCGCAAGGTTAAATTGAGATCCTCAGTTAGGTGGTTAACGGATTTTGTCCTCTGGCGTCCTTGGGTAGGCAGAGGGAGTCTGGAAGGGCATCAAGGAATCTTTGTGTTGTCTGTGAATTTATAGCACGACTTTTGATGTTCCTTGGTTGGGGTCTGAGCAGATTATTTGTTGCAATTGCAAACGTAATAAAATGGTGGTCCGATAGTCCAGGATTATGAGGAAAAACATTAAGATCCACAACATTTATTCCATGGGACAAAACTAGGTCCAGCGTATGACTGTGACAGTGAGTGGGTCCAGAGACATGTTGGACAAAACCCACTGAGTCGATGATGGCTCCAAAAGCCTTTTGGAGTGGGTCTGTGGACTTTTCCATGTGAATATTAAAGTCACCAAAGATTAGAATATTATCTGCAATGACTACAAGGTCTGATAGGAATTCAGGGAACTCAGTGAGAAACGCTGTATATGGCCCAGGAGGCCTGTAAACAGTAGCAATAAAAAGTGATTGAGTAGGCTGCATAGATTTCATGACTAGAAGCTCAAAAGACGAAAACGTCATTTTTTCTTTTGTAAATTGAAATTTGCTATCGTAAATGTTAGCAACACCTCCGCCTTTGCGGGATGCACGGGGGATATGGTCACTAGTGTAGCCAGGAGGTGAGGCCTCATTTAACACAGTAAATTCATCAGGCTTAAGCCATGTTTCAGTCAGGCCAATCACATCAAGATTATGATCAGTGATTAGTTCATTGACTATAATTGCCTTTGAAGTAAGGGATCTAACATTAAGTAGCCCTATTTTGAGATGTGAGGTATCATGATCTCTTTCAGTAATGACAGGAATGGAGGTGGTCTTTATCCTAGTGAGATTGCTAAGGCGAACACCGCCATGTTTAGTTTTGCCCAACCTAGGTCGAGGCACAGACATGGTCTCAATGGTGATAGCTGAGCTGACTACACTGACTATGCTAGTGGCAGACTCCACTATGCTGGCAGGCTGGCTAATAGCCTGCTGCCTGGCCTGCACCCTATTTCATTGTGGAGCTAGAGGAGTTAGAGCCCTGTCTATGTTGGCAGATAAGATGAGAGCACCCCTCCAGCTAGGATGGAGTCCGTCACTCCTCAGCAGGTCAGGCTTGGTCCTGTTTGTGGGTGAGTCCCAGAAAGTGGGCCAATTATCTACAAATTCTATCTTTTGGGAGGGGCAGAAAACAGTTTTCAACCAGCGATTGAGTTGTGAGACTCTGCTGTATAGCTCATCACTCCCCCTAACTGGGAGGGGGCCAGAGACAATTACTCGATGCCGACACATCTTTCTAGCTGATATGCACGCAGAAGCTATGTTGCGCTTGGTGATCTCTGACTGTTTCATCCTAACATCGTTGGTGCCGACAGGGATAACAATATCTCTATACTCTCTACACTCGCCAGTTTTAGCTTTAGCCAGCACCATCTTCAGATTAGCCTTAACGTCGGTAGCCCTGCCCCCGGGTAAACAGTGTATGATCGCTGGATGATTCGCTTTAAGTCTAATACTGCGGGTAATGGAGTCGCCAATGACTAGAGTTTTCAATTTGTCAGAGCTAATGGTGAAAGTTTCTGTCGGCTGATTGAGCGACACCGGTTGAGCGTTCCTACAGCATTTCCTTCCAGAAACCGTGAGAAAGTTGTCCGGCTGCGGGGACTGTGCCAGGGGATTTATACTACTATCTGTACTTACTGGTGGCACAGACGCTGTTTCATCCTTTCCTACACTGAAATTACCCTTGCCTAACGATTGCGTCTGAAGCTGGGCTTGCAGTACAGCTATCCCTCGCTGTAAGGCCCCACAGCGGCTGCAATTAGAAGGCATCATGTTAATGTTACTACTTAGCTTCGGCTGTTGGAGGTCCTGACGAATCGTGTCCAGAAAAAGCGTCCTGAGTGAAAAAGTTGAGGAAAAAATAAATAAATATATGAACGGTAATTAAAAAGTGAAACCTGTAAAGTTGTCAGGTAGCAAAATAGGTTGGCAACAAAACGCACAGCAATTCGAAAACAAGCCTGCAAGTTGTGACCGGAAATGACGTCACAAGGGGATCTGATCTGGTGCTTCTGTCACCAACCAAGGAGGGCCTACAGCAGCACCTAGATCTTCTGCACAGATTCTGCCAGACCTGGGCCCTGACAGTAAATCTCAGTGAGACCAAAATAATGGTGTCCAAAAAAGGTCCAGTCGCCAGGACCACAAATACAAATTCCATCTAGACACCGTTGCCCTAGAGCACCCAAAAAAACTATTATCAAAATCTAGAAAGTAGCCGTTAAATTCTACAACCACCTAAAAGGAAGCGATTCCCAAATCTTCCATAACAGCTTTGTTATCACCTACAGAGAGATGAACCTGGAGAAGAGTCTGTTCACAAACACACCCCACAGAGCCCCAGGACAGCAACAGAATTAGACCCAACCAAATCATGAGAAAACAAAAAGATAATTACTTGACACATTGGAAAGAATTTACAAAAAACCAGAGCAACAGAGTTCCAGTAAACATGTGTATAAGGTTACATAATAAATAAAGTTATACTGAATGCCAGCCCCCTGACCTGTTTGTGTTTGTTTCCCTGTCCAGGTTAAGATGACATCACTCAACTGTATTGACCCGTACTGACCTGTATTGATCTGTTTGGGGAGATGGACTCTACTCTACGCCTTCTTTCTCTTCAAGGTACCCACTAACACAGATACAGTATATCAGGGTAGCCAACACACCCCAAGGAGCTACTGGAAATCGGCGGTGTTCTGGTCAGACTCCGAAAAAGGGCACATCGCGCACCACTTCCCAGCATTCTTCTTGCCACTGCTTTTAATCAGGGCAAGGTGTCTGGTAACATGTCCGAATAT
>NW_026290000.1:0-10189 GCF_023373465.1 Oncorhynchus keta
GCCAGTTTAGCTGACTGCTGCAGGATTGGGAGTTTATGTACATCAGAGATCTGTCTAAAGTTTGATGTATATATTTTTCTAAATCTAGATAGTATGTTTGATCACGCCCTGACCATAGAAAGCCTAGATTTTCTATGGTAGAGTAGGTCAAGACATGACTAGGGGTTTTAGTCTAGTTTATTATTTCTATGTGGGTTCTAGGTTTATTTTCTATGTTGTTAGTTTGTGTATGATTCCCAATTAGAGGCAGCTGGTAATCGTTGTCTCTAATTGGGGATCATCACTTAAGTTGCATTTTTCCACCTGTGGGTTATGGGATATTGTTTGAATGTATGTGTTTTGAGTTTGTGCACATAGCATACAGTGGGGCAAAAAAGTATTTAGTCAGCCACCAATTGACAGCTCTTTGGTCTTGGCCATAGTGGAGTTTGGAGTGTGACTGTTTGAGGTTGTGGACAGGTGTCTTTGATACTGATAACAAGTTCAAACAGGTGCCATTAATACAGGTAACGAGTGGAGGACAGAGGAGCCTCTAAAGAAGAAGTTACAGGTCTGTGAGGAGCCAGAAATCTTGCTTGTTTGTAGGTGACCAAATACTTATTTTCCACCATAATTTGCAAATACAATTCATAAAAATCCTACAATGTGATTTTCTATATTTTTTTCTCATTTTGTCTGTCATGAGTTGAAGTGTACCTATGATGAAATTACAGGCCTCTCTCATCCTTTGCAAGTGGGGAGAACTTGCACAATTGGTGGCTGACTAAATACTTTTTTGCCCCACTGTATCTGTAGTCACGGTTCATGGTTAGTTTATTGTTTATTTGTTTTTGTCATTGCTTAGTTTCACTTTCATTAAAATATGTGGAACTCAACATATGCTGCGCCTTGGTCCGACCATCATTATTACGGACAGTGTGACAATGTTTCTCTTCTTATGTTGTCATATTTTGGGTAGGAACATAGAAAGTGCATCTCAGTTTCTACCTATTGTAAATTACAATACCCTAGATATTTTTTTCTTATAGTTTTACATCTTGGAGTTTTAGATATTCTTCAAATGTACTTTTTAGGATTTATAGACAGAACAATCAAGTCTAGTTTGTAATTTAATTTTGTTTGTCCAGTTTTCAATGTAGTTTTTCAGTTTGTAGTCAATTTGTTTGATTTTGTTTTTAGGAATGGAACAGTTTTTTGATTGGTCTTTGTTTGTTTTTTTAGCTGCGAGCAAGCTGATCTAGGACCTCATCCTCTTGGAGAAATTATTACTCAAAAATGATTTCTATTTAATGGTCAGTAGTTTGATTTAAATGCTGCCAGAATTGAAATGCTCTATTCTGCACTTGAATGTGCAGAGGGAAAAGTCCCAGTTCTGCCCTGCAGGCGTTGTTCGGAGCATTTTTGTGAACACTGGAAATACTTTAGACAAAACTGAACAAAAATGTCTCAATCAAGCCTTTTTCATTTGTAGTTAAGGATCAAGATGGATCCCCATATTTCCCTACCATACAGTAGTATTGGGGTCAGAATGAAGTAGAAATGTTTTTTTATAAACATATTGGGATATTTTGATTGCTGAGTTTGGATTTGATAGCATAAAATGCTCTTCTGTTTTCTTTTTACTCAGTGCCTTTGTAGCCAGTCTGAAACTCCCTGATGAGCTCATCTCCAGGCCCAGGTAATTACAGCTGGTACTGTGCTTTAGTGTCGGTAAACTCGTAATGGTTTCCCTGGGATCTGGCTTTCTTCTGAAAAGATCATGGTTTAAGTTTTTTCAAAGTTTACTGTTAGTGCCCATCTTTGGCAGTACTGGTCTTCAAAGGCTCTGTTGTAATCCTGGTTCTGTGGGTGACAACAATACTCAGTCGTCAGCGTATAACAGGCACTTAATCTGTGTGTTATGTTATGTAGGGTGAGGTCTCGGGCTGCAGATTGCTCCAACATTGTTGCTAATTCATTTATATAAATATTAAAACAGTGTTGGACTCAGGCTGCATACTTGCCTAACTCCACGTCCTTGGGTAAAAAAAAGTCTGTAATTTTGCATCCAGTTTCCAGTATTAAGGTAAATATTTGAAGCGGTGCATTTACCAGTTTAGGGCAGCTCACTTTCAGCATTTCATTACTGGTGTTGTCTGGTCCGCATGACTACTTTAATAAAGGCCAATGTCACATTTATGTAACATTGTCTTTAGCGATCAATACATAAAAGGAAGCCACTCTCTTACATTTACATTTTTTTTGCCATTTAGCACCAACCATTGTAATTACACTATTGGAGAGAGGTGTTGAAAATCTAAAATTAAAATAAAATACAACCTAAATTCTGCTCCCCTGAATGGTCTGGTATGTTGTCAAAAAGGTACATTTCTAAAATGCCTTAGTATTTTTGTTGTTGATGTATTATATTTTGGCGAAGTATAGTCACTTAAAAGTTTGATACATATTTGTAACATTGGGCATTAAGTGATGCATACCAAACATGCATAGATTTTTTGTATACCAACATTTTTGTATGTATATTTTTCTTCAGAAATATGTTATTTGGGGTCTCCTTGAGCAATCCTATCAATCCAGATTTCTTTTATGCAAGGAAAATTGTGTCTGGGTTTCTCATGGTTCATTTTAACGATTTGATCATTTATTTTATTTTATTTATTTTTATTTTACCTTTATTTAACCAGGTAGGCAAGTTGAGAACAAGTTCCCATTTACAATTGCGACCTGGCCAAGATAAAGCAAAAGCAGTTCGACAGATACAACGACACAGAGTTACACATGGAGTAAAACAAACATACAGTCAATAATACAGTATAAACAAGTCTATATACGATGTGAGCAAATGAGGTGAGAAGGGAGGTAAAGGCAAAAAAAGGCCATGGTGGCAAAGTAAATACAATATAGCAAGTAAAACACTGGAATGGTAGTTTTACAATGGAAGAATGTGCAAAGTAGAAATAAAAATAATGGGGTGCAAAGGAGCAAAATAAATAAATGAATTAAATACAGTTGAGAAAGAGGTAGTTGTTTGGGCTAAATTATAGGTGGGCTATGTACAGGTGCAGTAATCTGTGAGTTGCTCTGACAGTTGTTGCTTGCAAAGCAAGTGAGGGAGATAAGTGTCTCCAGTTTCAGAGATTTTTGTAGTTCGTTCCAGCCATTAGGCACAGAGAACTGGAAGGAGAGGCGGCCAAAGAAAGAATTGGTTTTGGGGGTGACTAGAGAGATATACTGTTCCACTGGATGTCATAAGGTGTATGCACTACTTGTAAGTCGCTCTGGATAAGAGCCGTCTAAATGACTTAAATGTAAATGTAATATACCTTCTGGAGCGTGTGCTACAGGTGGGACGATGCTATGGGTGACCAGCGAGCTGAGATAAGGGGGACTCTACCGAGCAGGGTCTTGTAGATGACATGGAGCCAGTGGGTTTGGCGACGAGTATGAAGCGAGGGCCAGCCAACGAGAGCATACAGGTCGCAATGGTGGGTAGTATATGGGGCTTTGGTGACAAAACGGATTGCACTGTGATAGACTGCATCCAATTTGTTGAGTAGAGTATTGGAGGCTATTTTGTAAATGACATCGCCAAAGTCGAGGATTGGTAGGATGGTCAGTTTGACAAGGGTTTGTTTGGCAGCATGAGTGAAGGATGATTTGTTGCGAAATAGGAAGCCAATTCTAGATTTAACTTTGGATTGGAGATGTTTGATATGGGTCTGGAAGGAGAGTTTACAGTCTAACCAGATACCTAAGTATTTGTAGTTGTCCACGTATTCTAAGTCAGAGCCGTCCAGAGTAGTGATGTTGGACAGGCGGGTAGGTGCAGGTAGCGATCGGTTGAAGAGCATGCATTTAGTTTTACTTGTATTTACAGAGCAGTGGAGGCCACGGAAGGAGAGTTGTATGGCATTGAAGCTTGCCTGGAGGGTTGTTAACACAGTGTCCAAAGAAGGGCCAGGAGAGTATACAGAATGGTGTCGTCTGCGTAGAGGTGGATCAGAGACTCACCAGCAGCAAGAGCGACCTCATTGATGTATACAGAGAAGAGAGTCGGTCCAAGGGTTGAACCCCTGTGGCACCTCCATAGAGACTGCCAGAGGTCGGTTTACCACAGCAGACCCTCCGATTTGACACACTGAACTCTATCAGAGAAGTAGTTGGTGAACCAGGGCGAGGCAACCATTTGAGAAACCAAGGCTGTCGAGCCTGCCGATGAGGATGTGGTGATTGACAGAGTCGAAAAGCCTTGGCCAGATCAATGAATACGGCTGCAACAGCAATGTTTCTTATCGATAGGCGGTTAAGATACTCGTTTAGGACCTTAGCGTGGCTGAGGCGCACCCCATGACCAGGTCTGAAACCAGATTGCATAGCAGAGAAGGTATGGTAGAGATTCGAAATGGTCGGTAATCTGTTTGTTGACCTGGCTTTCGAAGACCTTAGAAAGGCATGGTAGGATAGATAGCAGTTTGGGTCAAGAGTGTCCCCCTTGAAGAGGGGGATGACCGCAGCTGCTTTACAATCTTTGGGAATCTCAGACGACACGAAAGAGAGGTTGAACAGGCTAGTAATAGGGGTGGCAACAATTTCGGCAGACTTTACAGTGTCCCAGCACTTTTGAGTTAGTGTTGCAGGAAGCAAATTCTCTGCTTGAAAAAGCTAGCCTTGGCTTTTCTAACTGCCTGTGTATAACGGTTTCCAGCTTTCCCTGAACCGTCTGCATATCACGGGGCTGTCTGATGCTAATGCAGAACGCACATAGATGTTTTGTGTTGGTTAAGGGCAATAGGTCTGGGGAGAACCAAGAGGCTGATATCTGTTCCTGGTTCTAAATTTCTTGAGAATGGGGCATGTTTATTTAAGATGGTTAGGAAAGGCATTTAAATAAAAAATACAGGCATCCTCTACTGACGGGATGAGATCAATATCCTTCCAGGATACCCCGGCCAGGTCGATTAGAAAGGCCTGCTCGCTGAAGTGTTTCAGGGAGCGTTTTACAGTGATGGGAGTGGAGGTCGTCACTGACCTGAGATCTTGGTTGAAGACAGCAGAGGTGTATTTAGAGGGAAGTTGGTTAGGATGGTATCTATGAGGGTGCCCGTGTTTAAGGCTTTGGGAGGGTACCTGGTAGGTTCATTGATAATTTGAGTGAGATTGAGGGCATCAAGTTTAGATTGTAGGATGGCTGGGGTGTTAAGCATGTTCCAGTTTAGGTCGCCTAGCAGCACGAGCTCTGAAGATAGATGGGGGCAATCAGTTCACACATGGTGTCCAGAGCACAGCTGGGGGCAGAGGGTGGTCTATAGCAGGCGGCAACGGTGAGAGACTTGTTTTTAGAGAGGTGGATTTTTAAAAGTAGAAGTTCAAATTGTTTGGGTACAGACCTGGATAGTAGGACAGAACTCTGCAGGCTATCTTTGCAGTAGATTGCAACACCGCCCCCTTTGGCAGTTCTATCTTGTCTGAAAATTTTGTAGTTTGTAATTCAAAATTTCTAGAATTTTTGGTGGTCTTCCTAAGCCAGGATTCAGACACAGCTAGAACATCCGGGTTGGCAGAGTGTGCTAAAGCAGTGAATAGAACAAACTTAACACTCTGCTCCTACCTGGCATGGCATGTCCCATCTAGACATCTGGACATGCAAATGCGCTACGCTAAATGCTAATAGTACTAGTTAAAACTCAAACATTCATTAAAATACACATGCAGTGGGCCATTGAATTAAAAAGCTACCACACTGGGCTGTGAATCCAGGCAACAAGTCAGATTTTTAAAATGCTTGGCGAAAGCATGAGAAGCTATTATCTGATAGCATGTAACACCCCAAAAGACCCGCAGGGGACGTAAACAAAATCATTAGCATAGTCAAGCCGTTACACAAACCGCACAAATAAAATATAAAACATTCATTACCTTTGACCATCTTCTTGTTGGCACTCCTAGATGTCCCATAATCACTATTGGGTATTTTTCGATTAAATCGTCCATATATAGCCTAGATATCGATCTATGAAGACTGTGTGATAAACGGAAAACGGGCCTGGATTCACCTCTACATCGCCAGAGGAACAGAGGAGGAGTAGGATAAGGGTACGGCTAAAAGCAATAAGAATTGGTCGTCTAGAACGTCTGGAACAGAGAGTAAAAGGAGGTTTCTTGGGGCGATAAAATAGCTTCAAGGTATAATGTACAGAACATAAGGTATGGTAGGATGTGAATACAGTGGAGGTAAACCTAGGTATTGAGTGATGATGAGAGAGATATTGTCTCTAGAAACATAATTGAAACCAGAAGATGTCATCAGCATGTGTGGGTCGTGGAACTAATAGGTTGGATAAAGTATAGTGTAGCAGGACTAGAGGCTTTACAGTGAAATAAGCCAATAAACACTAACCAGAACAGCAATTTTTTTTATTTTATTTTATTTCACCTTTATTTAACCAGGTAGGCTAAGTTGAGAACAAGTTCTCATTTGCAACTGCGACCTGGCCAAGATAAAGCATAGCAGTGTGAACAGACAACACAGAGTTACACATGGAGTAAAACAATTAGCAAGTCAATAACACAGTAGAACAAAAATGGGCAGTCTATATACAATGTGTGCAAAAGGCATGAGGAGGTAGGCGAATAATACAATTTTGCAGATTAACACTGGAGTGATAAATGATCAGATGGGCATGTACAGGTAGAGATATTGTGTGCAAAGAGCAGAAAAGTAAATAAATAAAAACAGTATAAAAACAGTATGGGAATGAGGTAGGTGAAAAAGGGTGAGCTATTTACTCTATAGACTATGGTACAGCTGCAGCGATCGGTTAGCTGCTCGGATAGCTGATGCTTGAAGTTGGTGAGGGCTCAGTTGGTAGAGCATGGCGCTTGTAACGCCAGGGTAGTGGGTCTGATCTCCGGGACCACCCATACGTGGAATGTATGCACACATGACTGTAAGTTGCTTTGATAAAAGCGTCAGCTAAACTGGCATATATTATTATTAGATAAAAGTCTCCAACTTCAGCGTATTTTTTGCAACCTGCTCCAGTCACAGGCAGCAGAGTACTGGAACGAAAGGCGGCCAAATGAGGTGTTGGCTTTAGGGATGATCAGTGAGATACACCTGCTGGAGCGCGCTGCTACGGATGGGTGTTGCCAACGTGACCAGTGAACTGAGATAAGGCGGAGCTTTACCTAGCATGGACTTGTAGATGACCTGGAGCCAGTGGGTCTGGCGACCGAATATGTAGCGAGGGCCAGCCGACTAGAGCATACAAGTCGCAGTGGTGGGTGGTATAAGGTGCTTTAGTGACAAAACGGATGGCACTGTGATAGACTGCATCCAGTTTGCTGAGTAGAGTGTTGGAAGCCATTTTGTAGATGACATCGCCGAAGGCGAGGATCGTAGGATAGTCAGTTTTACTAGGTAAGCTTGGCAGCGTGAGTGAAGGAGGCTTTGTTGCGGAATAGAAAGCCGACTCTGGATTTGATTTTTCATTGGAGATGTTTGATGTGAGTCTGAAGGAGAGTTTGCAGTCTAGCCAGACACCTAGGTACTTATAGATGTCCACATATTCAAGGTTGGAACCATCCAGGGTGGTGATGCTAGTCGGGCATGCGGGTGCAGGCAGCGATCGGTTGAAAAGCATGCATTTGCAAGCATGCAATGGACAAGACATATTGACATTAAGGAGAGGCATGCTTAGTCGAGTGATCAAAAGGGTCCAGTGAGTGGAGAGGGAGAGGGATATATGATGGGGAAGTCTAGAGGATTCTGTTGGGTTTAATGGTTCTTTCTCAATCCTTTGTGTTAATCTGGGAGTATTAGGAATCAAAGACCCAGATGTAGACTGTCAAAGTAATCCTGATTATTGTAGCAACAGGGGCAGGCAAAGACAGGTCAAGGCAGGCAGGGGTCAGAACTGCAGGGTGAGGCAAAGGTACATGATGGCAGGCAGACTCAGGGTCAGGGACAGGCAGCGTTCAGTAATCCAGAGGTGAGCAGAGATACAGACATTTTTTACATTTAAGTCATTTAGCAGACGCTCTTATCCAGAGCGACTTACAAATTGGTGCATTCACCTTATGACATCCAGTGGAACAGCCACTTTACAATAGTGCATCTAAATCTTTAAAGGGGGGTGAGAAGGATTACTTTATCCTATCCTAGGTATTCCTTAAAGAGGTGGGGTTTCAGGTGTCTCCGGAAGGTGGTGATTGACTCCGCTGTCCTGGCGTCGTGAGGGAGTTTGTTCCACCATTGGGGGCCAGAGCAGCGAACAGTTTTGACTGGGCTGAGCGGGAACTGTACTTCCTCAGTGGTAGGGAGGCGAGCAGGCCAGAGGTGGATGAACGCAGTGCCCTTGTTTGGGTGTAGGGCCTGATCAGAGCCTGGAGGTACTGAGGTGCCGTTCCCTCACAGCTCCGTAGGCAAGCACCATGGTCTTGTAGCGGATGCGAGCTTCAACTGGAAGCCAGTGGAGAGAGCGGAGGAGCGGGGTGACGTGAGAGAACTTGGGAAGGTTGAACACCAGACGGGCTGCGGCGTTCTGGATGAGTTGTAGGGCTTAATGGCACAGGCAGGGAGCCCAGCCAACAGCGAGTTGCAGTAATCCAGACGGGAGATGACAAGTGCCTGGATTAGGACCTGCGCCGCTTCCTGTGTGAGGCAGGGTCGTACTCTGCGGATGTTGTAGAGCATGAACCTACAGGAACGGGCCACCGCCTTGATGTTAGTTGAGAACGACAGGGTGTTGTCCAGGATCACGCCAAGGTTCTTAGCGCTCTGGGAGGAGGACACAATGGAGTTGTCAACCGTGATGGCGAGATCATGGAACGGGCAGTCCTTCCTCGGGAGGAAGAGCAGCTCCGTCTTGCCGAGGTTCAGCTTGAGGTGGTGATCCGTCATCCACACTGATATGTCTGCCAGACATGCAGAGATGCGATTCGCCACCTGGTCATCAGAAGGGGGAAAGGAGAAGATTAATTGTGTGTCGTCTGCATAGCAATGATAGGAGAGACCATGTGAGGTTATGACAGAGCCAAGTGACTTGGTGTATAGCGAGAATAGGAGAGGGCCTAGAACAGAGCCCTGGGGGACACCAGTGGTGAGAGCGCGTGGTGAGGAGACAGATTCTCGCCACGCCACCTGGTAGGAGCGACCTGTCAGGTAGGACGCAACTAAGCGTGGGCCGCGCCGGAGATGCCCAACTCGGAGAGGGTGGAGAGGAGGATCTGATGGTTCACAGTATCGAAGGCAGCCGATAGGTCTAGAAGGATGAGAGCAGAGGAGAGAGAGTTAGCTTTAGCAGTGCGGAGCGCCTCCGTGATACAGAGAAGAGCAGTCTCAGTTGAATGACTAGTCTTGAAACCTGACTGATTTGGATCAAGAAGGTCATTCTGAGAGAGATAGCGGGAGAGCTGGCCAAGGACGGCACGTTCAAGAGTTTTGGAGAGAAAAGAAAGAAGGGATACTGGTCTGTAGTTGTTGACATCGGAGGGATCGAGTGTAGGTTTTTTCAGAAGGGGTGCAACTCTCGCTCTCTTGAAGACGGAAGGGACGAGCCAGCGGTCAGGGATGAGTTGATGAGCGAGGTGAGGTAAGGGAGAAGGTCTCCGGAAATGGTCTGGAGAAGAGAGGAGGGGATAGGGTCAAGCGGGCAGAAGTGCCACGGCCGGTCAGTCACAAGACGCGTAGGATTTCATCTGAGAGAGAGGGGAGAAAGAGGTCAGAGCACAGGGTAGGCAGTGTGAGCAGAACCAGCGGTGTCGTTAAGCTTGAAAGGGCTGGTAACTGTGACAGCATGAAATTCAAAGGAGGCGATAGACAGATGGGTAAGGGAGAAAGAGAGAATGACCACTTGGGAGAGATGAGGATCCCGGTGCCACCACCCCGCTGACCAGAAGCTCTCGAGAACACGTGGGCGGACGAAGAGAGAGCAGTAGGAGTAGCAGTGTTATCTGTGGTGATCCATGTTTCCGTCAGTGCCAAGAAGTCGAGGACTGGAGGGAGGCATAGGCTGAGATGAACTCTGCCTTGTTGGCCGCAGATCGGCAGTTCCAGAGGCTACCAGAGACCTGGAACTCCACGTGGGTCGTGCGCGCTGGGACCACCAGATTAGGTGGCCGCGGCCACGCGGTGTGGAGCGTTTGTATGGTCTGTGCAGAGAGGAGAGAACAGGACACATACAGGACA
>NW_026290001.1:0-1365 GCF_023373465.1 Oncorhynchus keta
TTTTTTTATAAACATATTGGGATATTTTGATTGCTGAGTTTGGATTTGATAGCATAAAATGCTCTTCTGTTTTCTTTTACTCAGTGCCTTTGTAGCCAGTCTGAAACTCCCTGATGAGCTCATCTCCAGGCCCAGGTAATTACAGCTGGTACTGTGCTTTAGTGTCGGTAAACTCGTAATGGTTTCCCTGGGATCTGGCTTTCTTCTGAAAAGATCATGGTTTAAGTTTTTTCAAAGTTTACTGTTAGTGCCCATCTTTGGCAGTACTGGTCTTCAAAGGCTCTGTTGTAATCCTGGTTCTGTGGGTGACAACAATACTCAGTCGTCAGCGTATAACAGGCACTTAATCTGTGTGTTATGTTATGTAGGGTGAGGTCTCGGGCTGCAGATTGCTCCAACATTGTTGCTAATTCATTTATATAAATATTAAAACAGTGTTGGACTCAGGCTGCATACTTGCCTAACTCCACGTCCTTGGGTAAAAAAAGTCTGTAATTTTGCATCCAGTTTCCAGTATTAAGGTAAATATTTGAAGCGGTGCATTTACCAGTTTAGGGCAGCTCACTTTCAGCATTTCATTACTGGTGTTGTCTGGTCCGCATGACTACTTTAATAAAGGCCAATGTCACATTTATGTAACATTGTCTTTAGCGATCAATACATAAAAGGAAGCCACTCTCTTACATTTACATTTTTTTGCCATTTAGCACCAACCATTGTAATTACACTATTGGAGAGAGGTGTTGAAAATCTAAAATTAAAATAAAATCCAACCTAAATTCTGCTCCCTGAATGGTCTGGTATGTTGTCAAAAAGGTACATTTCTAAAATGCCTTAGTATTTTTGTTGTTGATGTATTATATTTTGGCGAAGTATAGTCACTTAAAAGTTTGATACATATTTGTAACATTGGGCATTAAGTGATGCATACCAAACATGCATAGATTTTTTGTATACCAACATTTTTGTATGTATATTTTTCTTCAGAAATATGTTATTTGGGGTCTCCTTGAGCAATCCTATCAATCCAGATTTCTTTTATGCAAGGAAAATTGTGTCTGGGTTTCTCATGGTTCATTTTAATGTTTTGATTTTATCATATATGATGGGGAAGTCTAGAGGATTCTGTTGGGCTTAATGGTTCTTTCTCAATCCTTTGTGTTAATCTGGGAGTATCAGGAATCAAAGACCCAGATGTAGACTGTCAAAGTAATACTGTTTATTGTAGCAACAGGGGCAGGCAAAGACAGGTCAAGGCAGGCAGGGGTCAAAAAGGGTGAGGCAAAGGTACAGGACGGCAGGCAGACTCCGGGTCAGGGACAGGCAGGGTTCAGTAATCCAGAGGTGGAGCAAAGATACAGGACG
>NW_026290002.1:0-14768 GCF_023373465.1 Oncorhynchus keta
CCTATGAAAGTAACCCCTCTTCCACTTTACTTCTGTATCATGTCCCTTAATCTTTTGAATGGGCTTGGCGATTCAAAATGACTGAAAACACAGTTATATTTCAAATTAGATTTTGGTTTGTGGGTTAATTTACTTCTGCCTGATGCCTTTTATTACGTTTTCTTTTTGCGCTGAATACCATTCAAAAAGCCGACAAAACTACAAGGTTACTTCCTGGATAATGACATCAATTTCATACCTATTGACTTCACAAGAAAACAATGGTAGATCATTAAGAGTATTTTGTACAGTAGGTGTAGTGCAGCACAGTATGTGTATGAACTGCTGCCCAAACTGAGTCCAATTCTATCAATTGAGTTTAATTGGCTTGTGTACTGTACCTATGAGTTCTAAGCAGCTGTAGCCATTGCCTGGTTTGACTCAGTTTGAATATTGGATTTCAAGTTTTATCCCTACATAAAACATATAAAAAGGCTGAAAAGTGTCCTGTTCATTTGGCTGTGAATGGTTTGAAAAGGAACATAACAAAGCCAAGAAGCTAAAGACTGTTCTGTTCTCTATGACTGGACAGCTCCCTTCCCTGCCGAGAGTTTAGCCTTGATGTATTTTACACCGGACCTAGCCCTTCGTTGACAACTTATCTGTGACCTGTGGAGAGAGCAGGAACGACTGCAGTGAAAATCAATCTTCGCCTCTCCTTTCGCCTTGAATACCAGCAGAGCAAACAAACATGCCTAAACAATACGATATATACCACATATCAATTACACTAAACGCCTCAGTATCTATACTTCACTGTCCCAGGCACACACCGGTTACAAGGCACACACGCTGCTGTAAGACGATAATGGCGCTGCATTGTTCCTCGCCATCTGGAGGACTGATAAGGCCTGGCTGTGCATAGTTGATAATAAGAACCGGCAGAGGGAAAACTGAGTGTTAAACATTTCTTTGGCCCATGAAAAAGGTTCCATTAAGTCCACTGACCCCAATTGAATATTAATGAGCTAATTAACAGATTTATTGTTCTACGCAATTTCTGGAGGGGCAATTTTTTTCAAGTGCTATTATTTTTTCTAATTATTTTCTGCACTTTGTATAATTGAATCTTTGTAGCTGCCAGCATCCTGTGCGTGCCTTGGCAACGAGGAAAAGCATTTGGCATGTTTTTTTTTCTCCTTTCATTTCAACTTTGTAAACAGAGAAAAACTAAACAATGTTTTTTTCCATGGCAATTTGCTTGTAAATGGTATTCCCCCCCTCCTTCATCAACAGAGCTGAATCCAAATGTTTGTTTCATTTTAAAGCGTTCCTACACCTTATGTATTTTTAGATTTCAGGTTTTATAATATGCATTTTTCTTTTTTTGAGAAAGGGTGAGGCATGTTGGAGGTGTTGGTTACAAAACAGCAATCAACTGGGTTCCAGGTGGTTGCATTACATGGAGGACTTGACAAAGGTTTAAATGGCCAGCGACAGCTGGGGCTGATAGATAGTATAATCAGCTGATGAAGAGGATACACACTGAATGGACAGACCACTGAATAGTGCAGCTAGGCTACTGTGAGAGATGAGGATGTTGTTAAGGTAACCTTGAAAGGACTGAATGCAATTTCTAATGGGTTTGATAAATCTATAGGATAAACAGGGGAATGCAGCTTTCAGTTCAGCTTTAGGCTAAGTAGTTGTTGTATTACATGAACACTTGGATATATAGAAAGGCACAGTGTAACTACAGTGCACCTTGTTATATACTACAGTACCTACACAGGCCTATAATTATTGACTATCATTGCATTAGTTAGCACATTCACATGAACTGTTCCAACAACTCTCTGTACATACTGTACTGCAGTTTAAAGTGGTATTCTATCTATTCCACAGTATATGATCATTGTATTGGGATATTAATGTGGTGATGGTGTAAAGACACACTTTGATATATGGTAGCTGGGACACCCTTGTCGTGTACCTTTACTGCTCAATGTATTGAAGCACAGAGTCATGAACTATTGGGCCGAAGAGACCGCCTGCCAATCCAACTGTAGCTCAGTTTTACTGTCGGAACAAGCCTCTCCACCTTGCCAGTGAAGCAAGCAATGAATAAATTGCATAAGGAATATGTATTTGGGATAACTTGCTGTGGTGTACATCATATCTGTGCTGTAGCCTTGACAGGAGCCAAAATATTCCCAAACATCAAGTTCAGTGCCATGCTAGACTAGTCTCCTGGTAATGTACTTACTTCTCATCAGCCATGCAGTAATCTGAGGCATTTTAGAGAGGGAACTTGTCAATGTGCAGTGCATACTCAGTCTTTGAATCGTAAATATGCAAGACTATCTGACTGAGAGGGAAGCCTGTAAGAAAACGGACAAGTTTAAAATTATTTGAAATAGTGCATTCCTGTAGTGTTTTCAGACAGTGTAATGTCCAACTGTCAATTCTGACATGCCACTGAATTTCAATCAGCATGTTTAGGCCAAGGAAATTGGAATTATCCCAGCGCATAAAGTGCACCTCTGTCTGAAAGCAGTGATTAAAGAGTGGTGGGGGGCATTGTGATAACCTTTTCGATAACTGGAATGTAATTCTTACATTTTGCTATCTGCAAGTTTACCTAATTCTATTTATGTCTGAAATCCAATTCCGGCCAAATAAAAGCATCAATTTCTTTTGGTTACTTCACCAATATAACTTAGAGTAATGAACTCATTTTGCTGTTGTATGGAAATTTGGTCTCATTACAATAATTTTGCCTGATACACCAGCCAGCCGATATTAAGAGCAAGGCCCTACAGTCATAAACTGTTATTATGCTATACATCATAAAGTGCATTAGGTTCATAAAACCTGTCAACAAAAAGGTTAGAGAGTTTCAGCACGTGGCCCACCAGGTTAATATATTTCCTCCAAAGGGCTGAATATTAATGCCTCAGCTATATTGCAGCCACAGAAACCAATTTTCTGCTCGTTGGGGATTTTCAAGATTCTGTGTTTCGCCTATTTAGACACACTGCCACACTATCCTTAAATGGACACAGATGCCTTTCCCTTCAAATCAACTGTTTCAGTCTGCTGGAGGTTCTTTATTGACTGTGGAATCTTTCTGTTAATGGAGTTGAATACTATATTCGATTCGGTGGGCAATTAAGGAGACCTCATAAGAGAATAGTCTGGCTGTTACTGGATATCTTTTCATAAACATACAGAAACAGAATCAAATACAGGCCCTGCAATGTTCTGTCATTACGAGATGTATATGGTTCACTCAACCTCCTTGGCTTCCTGCAAAACCTTACTGTGATTTGTTTGGCATGTCTCCCATGGCCTCACTCAACACATTCTGTATAGTCACTGCATGGTACATATAGCACATCTAAATGATGTTGTATTAAACAACGACTTCAACCTCAATCATTTCGAGGCTCATTGTTTTAAGTGAATGATGGTGAGATCTGATCTCGTACAAACAGATGCCACTCTTCGACAGAAACATAATGCAGAATTATTTTAATTGCTTCATTTTCATGTAGCAAGCTGCTCTCGTCTTGACAGTTTGTCGTATATCTTTAGGGAACGTGCAATGCATCTGCTGTTGATGGGAGATCCCTTGAAGGAAGCGTCAATAGATTCAGCCATATAATTGCCACAGGACATGGATGGCAGGGGAACGACTGTGCTCACACTTATGAAGAAAGATCCAAAGCAGGAACTCGGCTAGTCAGGTTTTGAGGCAAAGCAACAAAGTGCAGTAATTGTTTTGTAAGCTGCATGTCAGCAGGAATGTGTGATGCCGAAAGAGCTTCTTTATTTTGCACAGTGCTTTTAACCATCAAATGTGATCCTGAAATGGCTAGATGCTTTCTTGAGAAGGGGAAATCTTTGATAACAATCAATTACAATACATTTCCTCTTTTGTCTGGGCCCTAATGGCTCCTCTATGGGCACATGGTGAGGCCTGTCTAGTAAATATACACTATTTTCCTTTTAAACATCTTATAATATGCATGAGGAACATAGAAACACACTATGATGGAGAGGTTGAGCATCAAAGTCCAAATTACAATTCAGCTGAGAGTTTCTCAGTCAGAGAAATGAGAACGGAGCAGTTTGTGGTTAGCCTTCCATTATCCAGATTGAATTACTGTGTTGTACTTTTTAGGCCATCTGTTCTGGTTTAAGTCATATTTGCAAGTATATCATGTTTTGTGTGTGGAGAGAACTTCTTTGATGGGGTAGAAGAGAGTTTGGCTGAAAACAAAATGGTGGTACGAGCTGTCACATCATGTTGTAGTATGCTCTGTATTGGTATGCTGAAGGAAGGAAGTAAGTAACAAGCAGTAAGGCATCAAACTGGACTGATTGTAGTTATCTACAGTGGGGCAAAAAAGTATTTAGTCAGCCACCAATTGTGCAGTTTCTCCCACTGAAAAAGATGAGAGAGGCCTGTATTGTTCATCATAGGTAAACTTCAACTATGACAGACAAAATGAGAAACAAAATCCAGAAAATCACATTGTAGGATTTGTAATGAATTTATTTGCAAATTATGGTGGAAAATAAGTATTTGGTCACCTACAAACAAACACGATTTCTGGCTCTCACAGACCTGTAACTTCTTCTTTAAGAGGCTCCTCTGTCCTCCACTCGTTACCTGTATTAATGGCACCTGTTTGAACATGTTATCAGTATAAAAGACACCTGTCCACAACCTCAAACAGTCACACTCCAAACTCCACTATGGCCAAGACCAAAGAGCTGTCAAAGGACACCAGAAACAAAATTGTAGACCTGCACCAGGCTGGGAAGACTGAATCTGCAATAGGTAAGCAGCTTGGTTTGAAGAAATCAATTATTAGGAAATGGAAGACATACAAGACCACTGGTAATCTCCTCGATCTGGGGCTCCACGCAAGATCTCACCCCGTGGGGTCAAAATGATCACAAGAACGGTGAGCAAAAATCCCAGAACCACACGGGGGGACCTAGTGAATGACCTGCAGAGAGCTGGGACCAAAGTAACAAAGCCTACCATCAGTAACACACTACGTCGCCAGGGACTCAAATCCTGCAGTGCCAGACGTGTCCCCTGCTTAAGCCAGTACATGTCCAGGCCCATCTGAAGTTTGCTAGAGAGCATTTGGATGATCCAGAAGAAGATTGGGAGAATGTCATATGGTCAGATGAAACCAAAATATAACTTTTTGGTAAAAACTCAACTTGTTGTGTTTGGAGGACAAAGAATGCTGAGTTGCATCCAAAGAACACCATACCTACTGTGAAGCATGGGGGTCGAAACATCATGCTTTGGGGCTGTTTTTCTGCAAAGAGACCAGGACGACTGATCCATGTAAAGGAAAGAATGAATGGGGCCATGTATCGTGAGATTTTGAGTGAAAACCTCCTTCGATCAGCAAGGGCATTGAAGATGAAACGTGGCTGGGTCTTTCAGCATGACAATGATCCCAAACACACCGCCCGGGCAACGAAGGAGTGGCTTCGTAAGAAGCATTTCGAGGTCCTGGGGTGGCCTAGCCAGTCTCCACATCTCAACCCCATAGAACATCTTTGGAGGGAGTTGAAAGTCTGTGTTGCCCAGCAACAGCCCCAAAACATCACTGCTCTAGAGGAGATCTGCATCGAGGAATGGGACAAAATACCAGCAACAGTGTGTGAAAACCTTGTGAAGACAGAAAACGTTTGACCTCTGTCATTGCCAACAAAGGATATATAACAAAGTATTGAGTTAAACTTTTGTTATTGACCAAACACTTATTTTCCACAATAATTTGCAAATAAATTCATTAAAAATTCTACAACGTGATTTTCTGGATTTTCTTTTCTCATTTTGTCTGTCATAGTTGAAGTGTACATATGATGAAAATTACAGGCCTCTCATCTTTTTAAGTGGGAGAACTTGCACAATTGGTGGCTAAATAAATACTTTTTTGCCCCACTGTATATACCTGAGTGGTGTTAGTATTCACCAACGAGACAGAGGCTATTTAAATGGCAACTGTTTTTTTTTCTTTTTTTTTTCTTTCTTTTTACAATATGTTGAATAACATTTGAACAAACGAACATGTCAGACAAATCAGCATTGCTGTATTCAAGACTTTTAGAGGTTTCTACTTTTAGCTCTACTTGAAACAGTAACAATCGTTGGAATGCTCCAGCTCGTTTGAGTGATAAGCATTTGGATTGGCTTGGCAAAAGCAGCAGGCTTGTCCCTCACGTTCCCAGAATCAGAAGGCCACAGAGTGTCTGGCTCATCTGAGGATGGTAATAATAGAAGCTAGAGAGGATACAGGCTGCTGCCTGTGGAATGCATCAAACATAAATTATACATTTACAATGTTTTCCACACACTATATTAAATTCCATAATTCTGGGGGACTGTGGCTTGTCCTCAGCCAGTTAGCTATCTCAGGACTGTAATCTGTAGAAATTGCTATAGAGATGGGGTGTTGAGTGATATGGTTCATGCAGGGACCTTAGTTTAAGAGCACATGGGCTCATATTGGGCCGCAGCATTATGAAATTATTATTCAAATGCCATTCTGTATGATTCTGAACTCACTGGGGACTGTTATTCCTTTATTATCATCTGTTTATTATTTTACATTTTGCATTTCACTTGGGAGTTAATATGCATTAACTTGTGTTAGCTCCCTAAACATTTGATATCTGTATAGTTACAGTAGCTGTATCTGTTTATGTAGGTTTTATGTCTCCATCCCTTGTGTTAATCACATTTGTATTTAAAATATAATATTTGAATCTATCACTTCTATATCTAATTAAAACGGTATTGAGAATAGTTGTAATATTTATTCTTATCTGAAATACTGACACCATTCAGTGCATTTAAGGCCTATGAGAGAGCCTTTAAATGTCAGTGATCCACAGTGGCGGTGCTGAGATGGAATAGAGGTGCATGGCTTACAGGGACAAACCGTTTCCCTCGGTACAGAGATTCCCCAGTTCAACCTCTCAGCACCCCACCAGCCCCTGCACTGTCACCCAGTCCCACTATTGAATTGAATGGTCCACAGATTACTCAATTATTTCTATATACCAGTCTTCCACGGCAGACTAAAGGCCCATTATTGGAGTGACTGAGACCATAGGAACTTATTACATGTGTGACCTTTTAAAGCCTTTCTCCGTGATGGATCTCAGGTGAGAATTTACTGGAATCAATTTTTATCCGAAGGCTGGATGCTTGCTCACTGCACTGTGCTCGGCCCCGTGTGAAACATTCACTTTATGAAAAAAGAGGAGAGAGAGTGAGAGCCCCCAGACTGCTGCTGGAGATGGGCAGGATTATAAAGCACCCCAAATGCCATTGTGTCCTTTCCTCCCAAATTAAAGAGACTTTGAAATTGAGGGCTGGGGGAAGTGCAGGAGTGTTGTGGTTAATCAAGGTAGAAATACAAAGAGTGAGCCTGTTCCCGAAGGTTCACATCAAAAGGTGCATCCCACTTTGTGAGCTATTTAATCAGTTAAAACACAGATGGCAGGCTGCCGTACCACCAATTCATATAGAGGCATCCTGTACCTGCTAGCTAAAAGTATGTCAGTGCTACTGAGATCTCATTTGATTTCATTGTAGCTACCTGCCACCAGAATAATAGCTGAATATGAATAAGTTGAGCCTGTAGAGAGCTGTTGACACTGTGTTATAAACGTTGAACTGTAAAGCGAGGTGTTGTTTGGCTTGGCCTAACTTATTCTGGTTGTGCCTAAATGACAGGCTCCTCACTGTCTTTGTACTCTTCAATGTAACTGATGCCTATTCTGGGGTATTATGAGGGCTCCTAGTTGTATACTCAGTATATAAACAGTGAGATATGCATATTGTGTGCAGGTCTTTGTAGAAATGAAAGGCACATCTGCTTCAAAGTGAAATTACTTTATAATTAGCTTTTAAGTTTCACTGACGGCAAAAACATCAATGAAAAGCTGCCTGTCAACATAGTTTGGCTTCATGAGTTTCAGAGAGGTTTGTAAGCATCCAATATCTTTTGAGGGGAGACGACCTCATAAATTAAACCTACAGCCATGTCAAGCTCTCTCTAAAAATGCATGTTGGAGCTTGAATTGACCGGTTTTTCCTCAAGTGCTTTTCGGGAGTGAGATGCATTGTGCAGGTGGGGGGTAAACAGCTGCCCCCTTCAACTCCCCCAAATATTAACAGCTTTGTATTTGAGTCATGAAATGAAAAGTCTCTTTAAAGACTATGTTCTTTGCCCCCAATCTTCCTTGGTGTGAAGGTGGTGATAAGTGGCAGTCATGATAGAAAGAGCAGACTCTCTCAGCCATAGAGGACAGTGTTGCAATCCTAGCCTTTGGTCTGTTGCGTGAGTTTGGCTGAGTAGGCAGCATGTTCAACCCAGGTAATCATACAACTTTGGAAAGTCTTGTCACCTTGTAAACATAATTACATTTCCAGGAAAGCTGCATGAAGCATGTTTAAAGGATTATAAAGAAGGGGTGGGTATGAATGTGGGCAGGGGGGCCGAGCAGGAGGTGTGTTGCAAACATTGCAGCCGTGTGTGTGTGTGTGTGTGGGGCCGTAGGGCCCTGGGGCAGTGAGGCCCAGCAACCCTTACATGTACCTTTCACCACACTCACTCTGTCACACATGGAGCCAATGCCCCCACACACCAAGCATTCACTCTCTCCAGACAATGTAATGGGCATTTTATATTCTTCTTGGAATATGTTTATTTTCAGACATGTCAGATCAAATCAAATCAAATTGTATTTGTTACATGCGCTGAATACAACAGGTATAGATAGACCTTACAGTGAAATGCTTACTTACAAGCCCTTAAAACAATGCTGTTTTAAGAAAAGAAAAAAGAAAGAAACGTAACAAATAATTCAAGAGCAGCAGTAAAATAACAATAGCGGGCGATATACAGGAGGTACTGGTCAATGTGCGGGAGCACCGGTTAGTTGAGGTAATTGAGGTCAAATGTACAGTACATGTAGGTAGAGTTATTGAAGTGAATATGCATAGATAATAACAAAGAGTAGCAGCAGTGTAAAAGGGGGGGCAATGCAAGTAGTCTGGGTAGCCATTTGACTAGCTGTTCAGGAGTCTTATGGCTTGGGGGTAGAAACTGTTTAGAAGCCTCTTGGACCTAGACTTGGCGCTCCGGTACCACTTGCTATGCGGTAGCAGAGAACAGTCTATGACTAGGGTGGCTGGAGTCTTTGACAGTTTTTAGGGCCTTCCTCTGACACCGCCTGGTATAGGGTCCTGGATGGCAGGAATTTTGGCTCTGGTGATGTACTGGGCCGTACACTACCCTCTGTAGTGCCTTGCGGTCTGAGGCCGAGCAGTTGCCATACCAGGCAGTGATGCAACCCGTCAGGATGCTCTCGATGGTGCAGCTGTAGAACCTTTTGAGAATCTGAGGGCCCATGCCAAATCTTTTCAGTGTCCTAAGGGTGAATAGGTTTCGTCGTGCCCTCTTTACGACTGTCTTGGTGTGCTTGGACCATGTTAGTTTGTGATGTGGGACGCCAAGGAACTTGAAGCTCTCAACCTGCTCCACTACAGCCCCATCGATGAGAATGAGTGCGTGCTTGGTCCTCCTTTTCCTGTAGTCCACTATGATCTCCTTTGTCATGTGAGGTGAACATGAGGCTGTTACTGATTTTAGGGTCCTGAGAGGTCAGAAGCATGTGACATGGTCAAATAGTCCATGGATGGTGTATCCGAAGGGCTAGACACTTGTTCAGTGTCCTCCGTCTCTCCGTCAGTAGGACAGTGATGCTACCTCCCTCTAGCCTGCAGATGGTGCTGTTTTAAAATGTATGGCTGCACAAAACCATAATTATTGTCATACTATTCTATAACTCCTTAATGATCCAACTCATCTACAAAGTAATACATCTTAGGATATTGACCATAGACATCGGCTTTATGATGATGTTACTGCTTTGAAATAACACTCAGAATAAACATGTTTCACTGAAAATTCAATTTTTGGTCATCCCACTAATTGTTTTGACCACTCAATTTTGGTTTCTAGTCTTTTTTAAATGTTTGCATCCTCTCCTATTCATTCCTGTGGCCTAGAACCATTGAGACGTATAGCTATTTCTCCTCATAGGACCAGAAATGAACCAGACTACAACATCAGAAAATAAAAGCCCTGGAGGCTCA
Source organism: Oncorhynchus keta (assembly GCF_023373465.1). NCBI lineage: Eukaryota > Metazoa > Chordata > Actinopteri > Salmoniformes > Salmonidae > Oncorhynchus > Oncorhynchus keta. The sequence continues at coordinate 10,187 of NW_026290002.1, forward strand.
CACAGTAGTCTGTGCAGAAGTGCTCCCTAACTAACGCTGTGTAACTCACAAGACTCCAATATGATTAGTACATCGTTTGTGCATTAGTTAAGTACAGTTGTGGTTAAATGAACGTTGCATCAGAGCTGTGCTCAGTCAATCAGCACGCAATTATTCTGTAGGTGCACTTTATTCATACAGGCTGAGAGCCAGACAGAGACACTCACACCCCTCACAGAATGTCTATCTGAAACTTTCACACACAGGAGACTGCCGCAGAACCATACATACAGTACTGTTGCCTACCTTTTTAGTCCTGGGCTTTCCTCTCCTGGCTCTCTGGACTGTGTTCCCAGTAGGAGCAGGAGGAGACTGAATCAAAACAGAGAGTGACTCAATCAACAATAATATACACTCTGTCTGGATCCATTCTCTATACTCAACAAGGTGATGTGCTCTCTCTCTCTCTCTCTCTCTCTCTCTCTCTCTCTCTCTCTCTCTCTCTCTCTCTCTCTCTCTCTCTCTCTCTCTCTCTCTCTCTCTCTCTCTCTCTCTCTCTCTCTCTCTTTCTTTGAGAAGAGAAAATTGCACATCTAATGAAATCCAATTTTATATTTCATTCTGAGAACCACAATAAACAGAGAACAAGCAGTAAATAAGCTTTTCAAAAAGCTGATTACGAAGCAATTTATTGCCAAGTCCAGAGCCGTGGCAAAGCAGAAAATGGGTCTGGGAAGGGGCACATTCCAAATCTCTTCTCCCTCCAGCTTTTTGCCTGCCGTGTGATTAGCTGGGCTGTTTTGTGAGGAGCCAATCTGATCAACTTATTTTACCACATAATGCCCGTCTCCCAGAGAATATGGTTAAAGGATTGTGATTGAGGTCGTCAATACATCCATTAGTGGGGTAAATGAAGTGGAATTCAAGGCTCCTCCATTACCAAGGTCTATTTTCATTGTGCGGATCTGTTTTCCACACAACAGAGGCCTGCACCTTAAGGCTGATTACAGTAATGACATTTCCCAACCACAATAGTGCTGATGTTCCCGATTGGAATAGATTCACCCTAGTGTCCACCACTGAATGACACTCACCTGTCCCTTGACCTCGCAGCACAAAGGTTCCCCTGAGGGTTTAGACAGATTGTCTCCTAATTACTGCCGTATCATATTATTCTGTTACCCTCATTTGCACAAAAAGTGAAAAACAATGATTTTATATTGCTTTGTTTTTCTAGTGATTGAGCAATTCATCTTATGTATTATCACTACCAGTCAAAAGTTTGGACACACCTACTCATTCAAGGATGTTTCTTTATTTTTACTATTGTCTGCATTGTATAATAATAGTGAAGACATCAAAACTATGAAGTAACACATATGGAATCATGTAGTGACCAAAAAGTGTTAAACAAATCAAAGTATATTTTAGATTCTTCAAAGTAGCCACCCTTTAACTTGATGACAGCTTTGCACACTTTTTGGCATTCTCTCAAGCAGCTTCACCTGGAATTATTTGCCAACAGTCTTGAAGGAGTTCCCACATATGCTGAGCACTTGTTGGCAGATTTTTCATCACTCTGCGGTCCAACTCATCCCAAACCATCTCAATTGGGTTGAGGTTGGGTGATTGTGGAGGCCAGGTCATCTGATGCAGCACTGCATCACTCTCCTTCCTGGTCAAATAACCCTTACACAGCCTGGAGGTGTGTTGGGTCATTGTCCTGTTGAAAAACAAATGATAGTCCCACGAAGCGCAAACCAGATGGGATGGCGTATTGCCTTGAATTATAAATAAATGACAGACAGTGTCACCTGCAAAGCACCACCCACAACATCACACCTCCTCCCCCATTCTTCATGGTGGGAACCACACATGCGGAGATCATCCTTTCACCTACTCTGCATCTCACAAAGACATGGCAGTTGGAACCAAAAGTCGCAAATTTGACTCCTCAGACCAATGTACAGATTTCCAGATTTTCTAATGTCCATTGCTTGTAATTCTTGGCGCAAGCAAGTCTCTTCTTCCTATTGGTGTCCTTTCGTAGTCATTTCTTTGCAGCAATTTGACCATGAAGGCCTGATTCTTGCAGTCTCCTCTGAACAGTTGATGTTGAAATGTGTCTGTTACTTGAACTCTGTGAAGCAGAGGCTGGTAACTCAATAAACATATTCTCTGCAGCAGAGGTAACTCTGGGTCTTCCTTTCCTGTGGCAGTCCTCATGAGAGCCAGTTTCATCATAGCGTTTGGCTTTTGCGACTGCACTTGAAGAAACTTTCAAAGCTCTTGAAATGTTCCGTATTGACTGACCTTCATATCTTAAAGTAATTATGGACTGTTCTTGCTGTTCTTGCCATAATATGGAGTTGGTCTTTTACCAAATAGGGCTATCTTCTGTATACCCCCTACCTTGTCACAACACAAATGATTGTCTCAAACGCATTAAGAAGGAAAGGAAATCCCACAAATTAACTTTTAACTAGGCACATCTGTTCATTTTAAATGCATTCCAGGTGACTACATCATGAAGCTGGTTGAGAGAATGCCAAAAGTGTACATATCTGTCATCAAGGCAAAGGGTGGCTACATTGAAGAATCTCAAAAATAGCATATATTTCAATTTATTTAACACTTTTAGGATACTACATGATTCCATATGTTATTTCATAGTTTTGACGTCTTCACTGTTATTCTACAATGTAGAAAATAGTACAAATAAAGAAAAAGCCTTGAATGAGTAGGTGTGTATAAACTTTTGACTGGTACTGTAAGTCTAGGTTTGACTGGTACTGTAAGTCTCTAGGTTTAGTATTTCTTACATATAAATAAGTTTGTTTGTCATGAGCATCATAGTGTTCCTGCAGTGAGCTCTGAAGGAAGGTAGCTTATCAAATGAGGAAGAAGTGAGTGTCTGCATAATGTTTGGGGAAATAAATTGAGTCAGTAATTCAGTAATGCCATAGGAGCAAATGCAATGTGCAGATTATTCACAGTTATATAATGTGGAGGAGAAAACCAGGCGCTTCTCATTTTGGTCACTTATCCCTCATTGTAAAGGTCTGTATATTTCATTGCTGGTGAAGCAGCTTATAGGATACATTTCAAAGCAGCAAATAAAAATTGGCTAAACTTCCAAAATTAGCACTTCAAAGTCAAACATGATTTGCAGCAAGGGGAAGGGTGGGAGGCACTGTGACTGTGAAAGTGTGTGTGTGTGTGTGTGTGTGTGTGTGTGTGTGTGTGTGTGTGTGTGTGTGTGTGTGTGTGTGTGTGTGTGTGTGTGTGTGTGTGTGTGTGTGTGTGTGTGTGTGTGTGTGTGTGTGTGTGTGGCAGGGCTGATGTACAGAACTCTTCATGTAGACCTTTCTAGGCAAATTGGTTTAATTTAAGAATGAGATCATAAAATAAGTAAACTTCTATCAGGGCGAGTTTACGCATCTGTAACCATTTATTTCAGTTTTATATGCATTTCTTGGCACAGGCTGTTTGTATGTAGAACATGAATAATGTTCCATTCGGAAAGTATACAGACCCAGTGGCTTTTTCCACATTTTGTTACGTTACAGCCTTATTGTAAAATGGATTAAATACAAAAATATCCTCATCAATCTACACACAATACTACATAATGACAAAGAACCATGTGTATGTGACAAATAACATTTGATTTGATTTTAATGACAGAGAGAACAGGTTTTTGAAATAGACCCTTTGCTATGAGACTCGAATTGAGCTCAGGTGCATCCTGTTTCCTTTGATCATCCTTGATCATTGGAGTCCACCTGTGTAAATTAAATGTATTAGATATGATTTTGAATTTTGTCTATATAAGGTCCACAATTGACAGTGCATGTCCGAGCAAAACCAAGCCACGAGGTAGAAGGAATTGTCTGTAGAGCTCCGAGACAGGATTGTTTCGAGGCACAGATCTGGGGAAGGGTATCAAAACTCCTGGACATGAACCTGATCAAACTTCTCCGGCGTAAACCTGAAAATAGCTGTGCGGGGACGCTCCCCATCCAACCTGACAGAGCTTGAGAGGATCTGCAGGGAAGAATGGGAGAAAGTCCCCAAATACAGGTGTGCAAGCTTGTAGCGTCATACCCAGGAAAACTCAAGGCTGTAATCGCTGCAAAGGTGCGATTACAAGAGTAAAGGGTCTGAATATTTATGTAAATGTGATATTTCAGTTTCCTTTTTAAAAAAATAAAATTGCAAACATTTCTAAAAAACTGTTTTTGTTTTGCCATTATGGGGTATGTGTGTGTATATTAGAGAGGGGAAACAATTTAATCCATTTTAAAATAAGCCTGTAATGTAAATGTTTTTGGAAAAGATCAGGGGTCTGAATACTTCCCAAATGCACTGTATGTAGCTCTAATATATGCTACTACAGTACATAGCACTCAGTTGTTTGACTCTACCTATCATTAGTGTATTTAAAGGCTGGCTGTTTTAGTGTGGACTCATGAACAGAGGTTTTATAGTTCTAGACAAATTCTAAAAGAGAAAAAAAGAATACTCCTTAGCCCTGTTGGTAATTCATGGTGCTTGCAACATGAAGATAGTGGGTTCAATTCCTGGGACCATCCATACGTCA
>NW_026290003.1:0-17653 GCF_023373465.1 Oncorhynchus keta
TGAAATCAAACGGTCCACTTACGAAGCAACACTGATTGACAATAAATTTCACATGCTGTTGTGCAAATGGAATAGACAACAGGTGGAAATGATAGGCAATTAGCAAGACACCCCCAATAAAGGAGTGGTTCTGCAGGTGGTGACCACAAACCACTTCTCAGTTCCTATGCTTCCTGGCTGATGTTTTGGTCACTTTTGAATGCTGGTGGTGCTTTCACTCTAGTGGTAGCATGAGACGGAGTCTACAACTCATACAAGTGGCTCAGGTAGTGCAGCTCATCCAGGATGGGACATCAATGCGAGCTGTGGCAAGAAGGTTTGCTGTGTCTGTCAGCGTAGTGTCCAGAGCATGGAGGCGCTACCAGGAGACAGGCCAGTACATCAGGAGACGTGGAGGAGGCCGTAGGAGAGCAACAACCCAGCAGCAGGACCGCTGCCTTTGTGCAAGGAGGAGCAGGAGGAGCACTGCCAGAGCCCTGCAAAATGACCTCCAGCAGGCCACAAATGTGCATGTGTCTGCTCAAACGGTCAGAAACAGACTCCATGAGGGTGGTATGAGGGCCCGACGTCCACAGGTGGGGGTTGTGTTTACAGCCCAACACCGTGCAGGACGTTTGGCATTTGCCAGAGAACACCAAGATTGGCAAATTCTCCACTGGCACCCTGTGCTCTTCACAGATGAAAGCAGGTTCACACTGAGCACATGTGACAAACGTGACAGTCTGGAGACACCATGGAGAACATTCTGCTGCCTGCAACATCCTCCAGCATGACCAGTTTGGTGGTGGGTCAGTCATGGTGTGGGGTGGCATTTCTTTGGGGGGCCGCACAGCCCTCCATGTGCTCGCCAGAGGTAGCCTGACTGCCATTAGGTACCGAGATGATTCCTCAGACCCCTTGTGAGACCATATGCTGGTGCGGTTGGCCCTGGGTTCCTCCTAATGCAAGACAATGCTTGACCTCATGTGGCTGGAGTGTGTCAGCAGTTCCTGCAAGAGGAAGGCATTGATGCTATGGACTGGCAAACCCGTTCACTAGAGCTGAATCCAATTGAGCACATCTGGGACATCATGTCTCGCTCCATCCACCTACGCCACGTTGCACCACAGACTGTCCAGGAGTTGGCGGATGCTTTAGTCCAGGTCTGGGAAGAGATCCCTCAGGAGACCATCCGCCACCTCATCAGGAGCATGCAGTTACGTGGAGGCCACACACACTACTGAGCCTAATTTTGACTTGTTTTAAGGACATTACATCAAAGTTGGATAAGCCTGTAGTGTGGTTTTCCACTTTAATTTTGAGTGTGACTCCAAATCCAGACCTCCATGGGTTGATAAATTTGATTTCCATTGATCATTTTTGTGTGATTTTGTTGTCAGCACATTCAACTATGTAAAGAAAGAATTTAATAAGAATATTTCATTCATTCAGATCTAGGATGTGTTATTTTAGTGTTCCCTTTATTTTTTTGAGCAGTGTATTTTTTTTACCCCCTTTTTCTCCCCAATTTCGTGGTATCCAATTGTTAGTAGTTACTATCTTGTCTTATCGCTACAACTCCCGGGGTTGGGAGAGACGGAGGTCGAAAGTCATGCGTCCTCCGAAACACAACCCAACCAAGCCACACTGCTTCTTAACACAGCGCGCATCCAACCCGGAAGCCAGCCGCACCAATGTGTATGGGGAAACACCATACACCTAGCGACCAGGTCAGCGTGCACTGCACCCGGCCCGCCACAGGAGTCGCTAGTGCACAATGAGACAAGGATATCCTTACCGGCCAAACCCGGACGACGCTAGGCCAATTGTGCATCGCCCCATGGACCTCCCGGTTGCGGCCGGCTGCGACAGAGCCTTCCCCTAATTTTGAATGGGCTTGACGATTATATTATAACATTAGTGAAAACACAGATATATACAATTAGATTTTGTTTTTTGGATTAATTTCCTTCTGCTTGATGCCTTTTATTAAGTTTTCAAAAGGTCTACCAAACTACAAGGCCACTTCCTGGATAATGAGATGAACAATAGTAGATCATTAAGGGTATTTTGTTCAGTAGGTGTAATGCAGCACAGTATGTGTACGAACTGCTGCCCAAACTGAGTCAGAGTCTATACATTTTATTTAATTGGTTTGTTTACTGTATCTATGAGTTCTAAGCAGCTGTAGCCTATGCCTGGTTTCACTCAGTTTGAATATTTGATTTCAAGTTTTATCCCTACATAAAGCATAGAAGATAATAACCTTCTATTGGAATGGAATGTGACAGGCTGAAAACTGTCCTGTTCATTTGGCTATGAATGGTTTGAAGAGGAGCATAACAAAACCAAGAAGCTTAAGACTGTTCTGCTCTCTATGGCTGGACAGCTCCCTTCTCAGCCCCCTGAACATGTTGAATAAAAAAAAACATTGGACTCATAGCAGAAGGAAATGGCAGACGCTGTGCTGCTGTTTGTCGAGATGAAACCCGCTCTCTTCCGGAATGGCCGAGAGTTTAGCCTTGATGCATTTTACACCGGACCTAGCCCTTCGTTGACAACTTATCTGTGACCTGTGGAGAGAGCAGGAACGACTGCAGTGAAAATCAATCTTCGCCTCTCCTTTCGCCTTGAATACCAGCAGAGCAAACAAACATGCCTAAACAATACGATATATACCACATATCAATTACACTAAACGCCTCAGTATCTATACTTCACTGTCCCAGGCACACACCGGTTACAAGGCACACACGCTGCTGTAAGACGATAATGGCGCTGCATTGTTCCTCGCCATCTGGAGGACTGATAAGGCCTGGCTGTGCATAGTTGATAATAAGAACCGGCAGAGGGAAAACTGAGTGTTAAACATTTCTTTGGCCCATGAAAAAGGTTCCATTAAGTCCACTGACCCCAATTGAATATTAATGAGCTAATTAACAGATTTATTGTTCTACGCAATTTCTGGAGGGGCAATTTTTTTCAAGTGCTATTATTTTTTCTAATTATTTTCTGCACTTTGTATAATTGAATCTTTGTAGCTGCCAGCTTCCTGTGCGTGCCTTGGCAACGAGGAAAAGCATTTGGCATGTTTTTTTCTCCTTTCATTTCAACTTTGTAAACAGAGAAAAACTAAACAATGTTTTTTTTTTACGGCAATTTGTTTGTTAATATGATTTCCCCCCTCCTTTATCAACACAGCTGAACCCAAATGTTTCATTTTAAACCGTTCCTATACAGCATGTATTTTTAGATTTCAGGTTTTATAAAAAATCATGTATATTATTTTGAGGAAGGGTGAGGCATGTTGGTGTTGGTTACAAAACAGCAATCAACTGGGTTCCAGGTGGTTGCATTACATGGAGGACTTGACAAAGGTTTAAATGGCCAGTGACAGCTGGGGCTGATAGATAGTATAATCAGCTGATGAAGAGGATACACACTGAATGGACAGACCACTGAATAGTGCAGCTAGGCTACTGTGAGAGATGAGGATGTTGTTAAGGTAACCTTGAAAGGACTGAATGCAATTTCTAATGGGTTTGATAAATCTATAGGATAAACAGGGGAATGCAGCTTTCAGTTCAGCTTTAGGCTAAGTGTTGTTGTTGTTGTATTACATGAACACTTGGATATATAGGAAGGCACAGTGTAACTACAGTGCACCTTGTTATATACTACAGTACCTACACAGGCCTATAATTATTGATAATCATTGCATTAGTAAGCACATTCACATTAATTGTGCCAACAACTTTCTCTACATACTGTACTGCAGTTTAAAGTGGTATTCTATCTATTCCACAGTATATGATCATTGTATTGGGATATTAATGTGGTGATGGTGTAAAGACACACTTTGATATATGGTAGCTGGGACACCCTTGTCGTGTACCTTTACTGCTCAATGTATTGAAGCACGGAGTCAAAAACTATTGGGCCCTAAGAGACCGCCTGCCAATCCAACTGTATCTCAGTTTTAAACTCGGAACAAGCCTCTCCACCTTGCCAGTGAAGCAAGCAATGAATAAATTGCATAAGGAATATGTATTTGGGATAACTTTCTGTAGTGTACATCATATCTGTGCTAGAGCCTTGACAGGAGCCCAAATATTCCCAAACATCAAGTTCTGAGCCATGCTAGACTAGTCTCCTGTTAATGTACTTACTCCTCATCAGCCATGCAGTAATCTGAGGCATTTTAGAGAGGGAACTTGTCAATGTACAGTGTAAACTCAGTCTTTGAATCGTAAATATGCAAGACTATCTGACTGAGAAGGAAGTCTGTAAGAAAAGTTTAACATGATTGGAAACAGTGCATTCCTGTAGTGTTTTGAGACAGTGTAATGTCCAACTGTCAATTTGGACATGCCACAGAATTTCAATCAGCATGTTTAGGCCAAGGAAATTGGAATTATCCCAGCGCATAAAGTGCACCTCTGTCTGAAAGCAGTGATTAAAGAGTGGTGGGGGGCATTGTGATAACCTTTTCGATAACTGGAATGTAATTATTACATTTTGCTATCTGCAAGTTTACCTAATTCTATTTATGTCTGAAATCCAATTCCGGCCAAATAAAAGCATCAATTTCTTTTGGTTACTTCACCAATATAACTTAGAGTAATGAACTCATTTTGCTGTTGTATGGAAATTTGGTCTCATTACAATAATTTTGCCTGATACACCAGCCAGCCGATATTAAGAGCAAGGCCCTACAGTCATAAACTGTTATTATGCTATACATCACAAAGTGCATTAGGTTCATAAAACCTGTCAACAAAAAGGTTAGAGAGTTTCAGCACGTGGCCCACCAGGTTAATATATTTCCTCCAAAGGGCTGAATATTAATGCCTCAGCTATATTGCAGCCACAGAGAAACCAATTTTCTGTTAGTTGGGGATTTTCAAGATTCTGTGTTTCGCCTATTTAGACACACTGCCACACTATCCTTAAATGGACACAGATGCCTTTCCCTTCAAATCAACTGTTTCAGTCTGCTGGAGGTTCTTTATTGACTGTGGAATCTTTCTGTTTATGGAGTTGAATACTATATTCCGATTCGGTGGATAATTAGGGAGACCTCATAAGAGAATAGTCTGGCTGTTACTGGATATCTTTTCATAAACATACAGAAACAGAATCCAATACAGGCCCTGCAATATTCTGTCATTACGAGATGTACAGTTGAAGTCTAAAGTTCACATACGCTTAGGTTGGAGTCATTAAAACTCGTTTTTCAACCACTCCACAAATGTCTTGTGAACAAACTATAGTTTTGGCAAGTCGGTTAGGACATCTACTTCGTGCATGACACAAGTAATATGTTTACAGACAGATTATTCACTTATATCTGTATCAAAACTCCAGTGGGTCAGAAGTTTACATGCACTAAGTTGACTGTGCCTTTAAACAGCTTGGAAAAATCCAGAAAATGATGCCATGGCTTTAGAAGCTTCTGATAGGCTAATTGACATAATTTGAGTCAATTGGAGATGTACCTGTGGATGTATTTCAAGGCCTACCTTCAAACTCAGTGCCTCTTTGCTTGACATCATGGGAAAATCAAAAGAAATCAGACAAAACCCTTTTTGTAGACCTCTACAAGTTGGGTTCATCCTTGGGAACAATTTCCAAATGCCTGAAGGTACCACGTTCATCTGTACAAACAATAGTACACAAGTATAAACACCATGGTACAACGCATACCGCTAAGGAAGGAGATGCATTCTGTCTCCTAGAGATGAACGTACTTTGGTGCGAAAAGTGCAAATCAATCCCAGAACAACAGCAAAAGACCTTGTGAAGATGCTGGAAGAAACAGGTACAAAAGTATCTATATCCACCGTAAAACGAGTCCAATGTCGACATAACCTGAAAGGCCGCTCAGCAAGGAAGAAGCCACTGCTCCAAAACCGCCATGAAAAGCCAGACTACGGTTTGCAACTGCACATGGGGACAAATATCATACTTTTTGGAGAAATGTCTGCTGGTCTGATGAAACAAACTGTTTGGCCATAATGACCATCGTTATGTTTGGAGGAAAAAGGGGGACGCTTGCAAGACGAAGAACACCATCCCAACCGTGAAGCATGGGGGTGGCAGCATCATGTTGTGGGGGTGCTTTGCTGCAGGAGGGACTGGTGCACTGCACAAAATAGATGGCATCATGATAAAGGAAAATTAAGTGGATATATTGAAGCAACATCTCAAGACATCAGTCAGGAAGTTAAAGCTTGGTTGCAAATGGGTCTTCGAAATGGACAATGACCCCAAACATACTTCCAACGTTGTGGCAAAATGGCTTAAGGACAACAAAGTCAAGGTATTGGAGTGGCCTTCACAAGCCCTGACCTCAATCCTATAGAACATTTGTGGGCAGAACTGAAAAGCGTGTACGAGCAAGGAGGCCTACAAACCTGACTCAGTTACATCAGCTCTGTCAGGAGGAAGGGGCCAAAATTCACCAAACTTATTGTGGGAAGCTTGTGGAAGGCTACCCGAAACGTTTGACCCAAGTTAAACAATTTAAAGTCAATGCTTCTGACCCACTGGGAATGTGATGAAAGAAATAAAAGCTGAAATAAATCATTCTCTCTACTATTATTCTGACATTTCATTCTTTATTCTTAAAATAAAGTGGTGATCCTAACTGACCTAAGACAGGGAATTTTTACTAGGATTAGATGTCAAGAATTGTTAAAAACTGAGTTTAAATGTATTTGGCTAAGGTGTATGTAAACCTCTGACTTCAACTGTATATGGTTCACTCAACCTCCTTGGCTTCCTGCAAAACCTTACTGTGACTTGCTTGTTCGGCATGTCTCCAGTGGTCTCAACGCATTCTGTATAGTCACTGCATGGTACAGTGTCACATCAAGTTTTTGAATATAGCACATCTAAATGATGTATTAAACAATGACTTCAACCTCAATCATTTCTAGTCTCATTGTTTTAGGTGAATGATGGTAAGATCTGATCTCATACAAACAGATGCCACTATTCGACAGAAACATAATGCAGAATTATTTTAATTGCTTAATTTTCATGTAGCAAGCTGCTCTCGTCTTGACAGTTTGTCGTATATCTTTAGGGAACGTGCAATGCATCTGCTGTTGATGGGAGATCCCTTGAAGGAAGCGTCAATAGATTCAGCCATATAATTGCCACAGGACTTGCATGGCAGGGAAACGACTGTGCTCACACTTATGAAGAAAGATCCAAAGCAGTAACTCGGCAGTCAGGTTTTGAGGCAAAGCAACAAAGTGCGGTAATTGTTTTGTAAGCTGCATGTCAGCAGGAATGTGTGATGCCAAAAGAGCTTCTTTATTTTGCACAGTGCTTTTAACCATCAAATGTGATCCTGAAATGGCTAGATGCTTTCTTGAGAAGGGGAAATCTTTGATAATAATCAATTACAATACATTTCCTTTTTTGTCTGGGCCCTAATGGCTCCTCTATGGGCACGTTGTGAGGCCTGTCTAGTAAATATACACTATTTTCCTTTTAAACATCTTATAATATGCATGAGGAACATAGAAACACACTATGATGGAGGGGTTGAGCATCAAAGTCCAAATGGCAATTCAGCTGAGAGTTTCTCAGTCAGAGAAATGAGAACGGATGTGGTTAGCCTTCCATTATCCAGATTGAGTTACTGTGTTGTACTTTTTAGGCCATCTGTTCTGGTTTAAGTCATATTTCCAAATTCATCCTATTTTGTGTGTGGAGAGAACTTCCTTGATGGGGTAGAGGAGAGTTTGGCTGAAAATAAAATGGTGGTATGAGCTGTCGCATCATGTTGTAGTATGCTCTGTATTGGTATGCTAATGGCAGTGGAAGGAGCAAGCAGTAAGGCATCAAACAGTGGACTGATTGTAGTTGTCTATATAACTGAGGGGTGTTAGTATTCAGCTACTAGACAGAGGCTACTTAAATGCCAACTGTTTGTTTTTTTACAATACGTTGAACATTTGAACAAACTAATATAAAAGGATAAGGAAAGTCAGACAAATCAGCATTGCTGTATTCAATACTGAGGTTTCTACTTTTAGCTCTACTTGAAACAGTAACAATCGTTGGAATGCTCCAGCTCGTTTGAGTGATAAGCATTTGGATTGGCTTGGCAAAAGCAGCAGGCTTGTCCCTCGTGTTCCCAGAATCAGAAGGCCACAGAGTGTCTGGCTCATCTGAGGATGGTAATAATAGAAGCTAGAGAGGATACAGGCTGCTGCCTGTGGAATGCATCAAGCATAAATTATACATTTACAATGTTTTCCACACACTATATTAAATTCCATAATTCTGGGGGACTGTGGCTTGTCCTCAGCCAGTTAGCTATCTCAGGACTGTAATCTGTAGAAATTGTTGTAGAGATGGGGTGCTGAGTGATATGGTTCACGCAGGGGCCTTACTTTAAGAGCACGTGCTCATATTGGGCCGCAGCATTATGCAATTATTATTCAAATGCCATTCTGTATGATTCTGAACTCATTGGGGACTTTTATTGCATATTATCAACTGTTTATTATTTTACATTTCAAATTACACTTGCAAGTTTATATGCATTTACTTGTGTTAGCTCCCTAAACAATTTATATCTGTATAGTTACAGGAGTTGTATCTGTTTATGAAGGTTTTATGTCTCCATCCCTTAAGTTTATCACATTTGTATTTTTCACATGAAAAACATAATATTTGAAATGATCACGTCTATATCTAATTAAAATGCTAAATGGTATTGAGAATAGTTGTAATATGTATTCTTTCTTATCTGAAATACTGACACCATTCAGTGCATTTAAGGCCTTTGAGAGAGCCTTTAAATGTCAGTGATCCACAGTGGTGGTGTCACGGGGGACTAGGTGTGTGAAGGAAGAATCAGGCGCAGAGAGCAGAGAGTTCCACAGGAAGAAATGCACTTTAATATGGCACCAAAAGCAATGCCCAAAACACAGGGCGCGAAAAATATGGACCCAAAACACAGGGTACCAGGTCCGGAGCACGAACACACCTAATAACACAAACACTAACACAAGAATAATCCCGCACAAAACAAGGGCGGGTATGCTAGCTTTAAATAAGGAAGTCCATCAGGCAAACACAAATAGACACAGGTGCAACTAATAAGACAAAATAAACAGAAAACAAAAAAGGGATCGACGACCACCGCCGAGCACCGCCCGAACAGGCAGGGGAGCCAACTTCTAGTAGGCCGGCGACGACGACCGCCGAGCACCGCCCGAACAGGCAGGGGAGCCAACTTCTAGTAGGCCGGCGACGACGACCGCCGAGCACCGCCCGAACAGGCAGGGGAGCCAACTTCTAGTAGGCCGGCGACGACGACCGCCGAGCACCGCCCGAACAGGCAGGGGAGCCAACTTCTAGTAGGCCGGCGACGACGACCGCCGAGCACCGCCCGAACAGGCAGGGGAGCCAACTTCTAGTAGGCCGGCGACGACGACCGCCGAGCACCGCCCGAACAGGCAGGGGAGCCAACTTCTAGTAGGCCGGCGACGACGACCGCCGAGCACCGCCCGAACAGGCAGGGGAGCCAACTTCTAGTAAGCCGGCGACGACGACCGCCGAGCACCGCCCGAACAGGCAGGGGAGCCAACTTCGACGGATGTCGTGACAGGTGTTGCCTGAGATGGAATAGAGGTGCATGGCTTACAGGGACAAACTGTTTCCCTCGGTACAGTGACTCCCCAGTTCAACTTCTCAGCACCCCACCAGCCCCTGCACTGTCCCCCAGTCCCACTATTGAATTGAATGGTCCACAGATTACTCAATTATTTCTATATACCAGTCTTCCACAGCAGACTAAAGGACCATTATTGGAGTGACTGAGACCATAGGAACTTATTACATGTGTGACCTTTTAAAGCCTTTCTACGTGATGGATCTCAGGTGAGAATTTACTGGAATCAATTTTTATCCGAAGGCTGGATGCTTGCTCACTGCACTGTGCTCGGCCCCGTGTGAAACATTCACTTTATGAAAAAAGAGGAGAGAGAGTGAGAACCCCCAGACTGCTGCTGGAGATGGGCAGGATTATAAAGCACCCCAAATGCCATTGTGTCCTTTCCTCCCAAATTAAAGAGACTTTGAAATTGAGGGCTGGGGGAAGTGCAGGAGTGTTGTGGTTCATCAAGGTAGAAATACAAAGAGTGAGCCTGTTCCCCGAAGGTTCACATCAAAAGGTGCACCCCACTTTGTGAGCTATTTAATCAGTTAAAACACAGATGGCAAGCTGCCGCAATTAATTAATCATATAGGTGTCATCCTGTACCTGCTAGCTAAAATTATGTCAGTGCTACCGAGATCTCATTTGGATTTCATTGTAGCTACTTGCCACCAGAATAATAGCTGAATATAAATAAGTTGAGCCTGTAGAGAGCTGCTGGACATACTGTGTTATAAAAGTTGAACTGTAAAGCGTAGGTGTTGTTTGGCTTGGCCTAACTTATTCTGGTTGTGCCTAAATGACAGTCTTTGTACTCTTTCAACAATGTAACTGATGCCTATTCTGGGGGTATTATGAGTGGGCTCTTAGTTGTATACCTGGGGGTATAGAAACAGTGAGATATGCATATTGTGTGCAGGTCTTTGTAGAAATGAAAGGCACATCTGCTTCAAAGTGAAATTACTTTATAATTAGCTTTTAAGTTTCACTGACGGCAAAAAACATCAATGAAAAGCTGCCTGTCAACATAGTTTGGCTTCATGAGTTTGTGAGAGGTTTGTAAGCATCCAAGATCTTTTGAGAGGAGACGAGCCTCGCAAATTAAACCTACAGCCATGTCAACTCTCTCTAAAAATGTGTGTTGTAGCTTGTATTGACCTGTTTTCCTCAAGTGCTCTTTGAGAGTTAGATGCGTTGTGCAGGTGGGGGGTAAATAGCTGCCCCCCTTCAACTTCCCCCAAATATTAACAGCTTTGTATTTGAGTCATGAAATGAAAAGTCTCTTTAAAGAATATGTTCTTTTCCCCGAATCTTACTTGATGTAAAGATGGTGATAAGTGGCAGTCATGATAGAAAGACCAGACTCTCTCAGCCATAGAGGACAGTGTTGCAATCCTAGCCTTTGGTCTGTTGCGTGAGTTTGGCTGAGTAGGCAGCATGTTCAACCCAGGTAATCATACAACTTTGGAAAGTCTTGTCACCTTGTAAACATAATTACATTTCCAGGAAAGCTGCATGAAGCATGTTTAAAGGATTATAAAGAAGGGGGGTGGGTAAGAATGTGGGCAGGGGGGCCGTTTGTTTGTGTCGCACTGCTTTGCTTTATCTTGGCCAGGTCGCAGTTGTAAATGAGAAATTGTTCTCAACTAGCCTACCTGGTTAAATAAAGATGAAAAAAAACAATGTTGTTAGAGTTATTAACGTGAATATGCATAGATAATAACAGGGAGTAGCAGCAGTGTAAAATGGGGTGGGGGGCAATGCAAATAGTCTGGGTAGCCATTTGATTAGCTGTCCCGGAGTCTAATGGCTTGGGGGTAGAAGCTGTTTAGAAGCCTCTTGGACCTCCTCGGACACCGCCTGGTATAGAGGTCTTGGATGGCAGGAAGCTTGATGTACTAGGCCGTACGCACTACCCTCTGTAGTTCCTTGCGGTCGGAGGCCGAGCAGTTGCCATTCCAGGCAGTGATGCAACCCGTCAGGATGCTCTCGATGGTGCAGCTGTAGAAACTTTTGAGGATCTGAGGACCCATACTAAATATTTTCAGTGTCCTGAGGGTGAATAGGTTTTGTCGTGCCTTCTTCACGACTGTCTTGGTGTGCTTGGACCATGTTAGTTTGTGATGTGGACGCCAAAGTACTTGAATCTCTCAACCTGCTCCACTACAGCCCCATCGATGAGAATAGGGTCATCCTCCTTTTCATGTAGTCCACAATCATCTCCTTTGTCATTTGAGGTGAACAAGAGGCTGTTACTGATTTTAGGGTCCTGAGAGGTCAGAAGCATGTGACATGGTCATGTAGTCCATGGATGGTGTATCCGCAGGACTAGACACTTGTTCACTGTCCTCCGTCTCTCCCTCAGTAGGACCGTGATGCTACCTCCCTCTAGCCTGCAGATGGTGCTGTTTTAAAATATATGGCTGCACTAAACCGTTATTATTGTCATACTATTGGATACTACTTAATGATCCATCTCATCTACAAAGTAATACATCATAGGATATTGACCATAGACATCGGCTTTGTGATGATGTATGATGTTACTGCAGACCTTTGAAATAACACTCGGAATAAACATGTTACACTGAAAATTAGATTTTGGTCATCCACACATTGTTTTGACCACTCAATGTTGGTTTCTAGTCTTTTTTTAATGTTTGCATCCTCTCCTATTCATTCCTGCGGCCTAGAACCATTGAGACGTATAGCTATTTCTCCTCATAGGACCATAAATGAACCAGACTAAAACATCAGAAAAATAAAAGCCCTGGAGGCTCACACAGTAGTCTGTGCAGAAGTGCTCCTAACTAACGCTGTGTAACTCACAAGACTCCAATATGATTAAGTACATTGTTTGTGCATTAGTTAAGTACAGTTGTGGTTAAATGAACGTTGCATCAGAGCTGTGCTCAGTCAATCAGCACGCAATTATTCTGTGTGTGCACTTTATTCATACAGGCTGAGAGCCAGACAGAGACACTCACACCCCTCACAGACTGTCTGTCTGAGGCTTTCACACACAGGAGACTGCCTCAGAACCATACATACAGTACTGTTGCCTACCTTTTAGTCCTGGGATTTCCTCTCCTGGCTCTCTGGACTGTGTTCCCAGTGAGAGCAGGAGGAGACTGAATCAAAACAGAGAGTGACTCAATCAACAATAATATACACTCTGTCTGGATCCATTCTCTATACTACACAAGGTGATGTGCTCTCCCCCAATCGTCCTTTCTTTACGAGAATAGAAAATTGCACATCTAATGAAATCCAATTTTATATTTCATTCTGAGAACCACAATAAACAGAGAACAAGCAGTAAATAAGCTTTTCAAAAAGCTGATTACCGAAGCAATTTATTGCCAAGTCCAGGGCCGTGGCAAAGCAGAAAAGGGGGCTGGGAAGGGGGGCACATTCCAGATCTCTTCTCCTTCCAGCTTTTTGCCTGCCGTGTGATTAGCTGGGCTGTTTTGTGAGGAGCCAATCTGATCAACTTATTTTTACCACATAATGCCCCGTCTCCTAGAGAAAATGGTTAAAAAAGGATTGTGATTGAGGTTGTCAATGCATCCATTAGTGGGGTAAATGAAGTGGAATTCAAGGCTCCTCCATTACCAAGGTCTATTTTCATTGTGCGGATCTGTTTTCCACACAACAGAGGCCTGCACCTCAAGGCTGATTACAGTAATGACATTTCTCAACCACAATAGTGCTGATGTTCCCGATTGGAATAGAGGCACCCTAGTGTCCGCCACTGAATAACACTCACCTGTCCCTTGGCCCGACAGCACAAATGTTCCCCCTGAGGGTTTAGACAGATTGTCTCCCAATTACTGCTGTATCATATTATTCTGTTACGCTCATTTGCACACAAAAAGTGCGAAACAATAATTTTATATTGCTTTGTTTTTTCTAGTGATCAAGCTTTTCATCTTATGTATTACACAGTACCAGTCAAACGTTTGGACCCGCCTACTCATTCAAGGGTCTTTCTTTATTTTTACTATTTTCTACATTGTAGAATAATAGTGAAGACATCAAAACTATGAAAGAACATTATGGAATCATATAGTAACCAGAAAAGTGTTAAATAAATCAAATTTGAGATTCTTCAAAGTAGCCACCCTTTGCCTTGATGACAGCTTTGAACACTCTTGACATTCTCTCAACGAGCTTCACCTGGAATTATTTTCCAACAGTCTTGAAGGAGTTCCCACATATGCTGAGCACTGGTTGGCTGCTTTTTCTTCACTCTGTGGTCCAACTCATCCCAAACCATCTCAATTAAGTTGAGGTCGGGTGATTGTTGAGGCCAGGTCATCTGATGCAACACTCCATCACTCCCCTTCTTGGTCCAATAGGCCTTACACCGCCTGGATGTGTGTTGGCTCATTGTCCTGTTGAAAAGCAAATGATAGTCCCACAAAGTGCAAACCAGATGGGATGGCGTATCGCCTTGAATTCTAAATAAATCACAGACAGCGTCACCAGCAAAGCACCCCCACACCATCACACCTCCTCCTCCATTTTTCATGGTGGGGATCACACATGCCGAGACAGTCCTTTCACCTACTCTGCGTCTCACAAAGACATGGCAGTTGGAACCAAAAATCTCTAATTTGGACTCCTCAGACCAATGTACAGATTTCCACCGGTCTAATGTCCATTGCTCGTATTTCTTGGCCCAAGCAAGTCTCTTCTTCGTATTGGTGTTCTTTAGTAGTGGTTTCTTTGCAGCAATTAGACCATGAAGGACTGATTGCTGCAGTCACCTCTGAACAGTTGATGTTGAGATGTGTCTGTTACTTGAACTCTGTGAAGCATTTATTTGGGCTGCAATTTATGAGGTGCAGGTAACTCTAATAAATGTATTCTCTGCAGCAAAGGTTAACCCTGGGTCTTCCTTTCCTGTGGCGGTCCTCATGAGAGCCAGTTTCATCATAGCGTTTTGTTTTTGCGACTGCACTTGAAGAAACTTTCAAAGTTCTTGAAATGTTCTGTGTTGACTGACCTTCATGTCTTAAAGGAATGATGGAATGTTGTTTCTCTTTGCTTATTTGAGCTGTTCTTGGCGTAATATGGCCTTTTTCCAAGTAGGGCTATCTTCTGTATACCACCCCTACCTTGTCACAACACAACTGATTAGCTCAAACACATTAAGAAGGAAAGCAAATCCCACAAATTAACATTTAACAAGGCACACCTGTTAATTGAAATGCATTCCAGGTGACTACTTCATGAAGCTGGTTGAGAGAATGCCCACCGTGCACAAAGCTTTCATCAAGGCAAAGGGTGGCTACTTTGAAGAATCTCAAATATAACATATATTTTTATTTATTTAACACATGTTTGGATACTACATGATTCCATATGTGTTATTTCATAGTTTTGATGTTTTGACTATTATTCTACAATGTAGAAAATATATATTTTTTTTTTACAAACAAACTTGAATGAGTAGGTGGCTCCAAAATTTTGACTTGTACTGTAAGTCTAGGTTTAGTACTTTACATTTCTTACATATAAATCATTTTGTTTGTCATGAGCATCATAGAGTTCCTTCCTGCAGTGAGCTCTAGAGGAAGGTAGCTTATCAAATGAGGAAGAAGTGAGTGTCTGCATAATATTTGGGAAAATAAATTGAGTCAGTAATTTAGTAATGCCATAGGAGCAAATGCAATGTGCAGATTATTCACAGTTATATAATGTGGAGGAGAAAACCAGGCGCTTCTCATTTTGGTCACTTATCCCTCATTGTAAAGGTCTGTATATTTCATTGCTGGTGAAGCAGCTTATAGGATACATTTCAAAGCAGCAAATAAAAATTGGCTAAACTTCCAAAATTAGCACTTCAAAGTCAAACATGATTTGCAGCAAGGGAAGGGTGGGAGGCAGTGTGACTGTGAAAGTGTGTGTGTGTGTGTGTGTGTGTGTGTGTGTGTGTGTGTGTGTGTGTGTGTGTGTGTGTGTGTGTGTGTGTGTGTGTGTGTGTGTGTGTGTGTGTGTGTGTGTGTGTGTGTGTGTGTGTGTGTGTGTGTGTGTGTGTGTGTGTGTGTGGCAGGGCTGATGTACAGAACTCTTCATGTAGACCTTAGAACCAATTTCTAGGCAAATTGGTTTCATTTAAGAATGAGATCACAGAATAAGTAAACTTCTATCAGGGCGAGTTCACGCATCTGAAGCCATTTATTTCAGTTTTATATGCATTACTTGGCACAGGCTGTTTGTATGTAGAACATGAGTAATGTTTTCCAAGGATACTGTAATACAGTCCATTCGGAAAGTATTTAGACACATTTTGTTACCTTACAGCCTCATTGTAAAATACATTAAATAAAACAAATCTTCGTAAATCTACACACAATACTATATAATGACAAAGCGAAAACAGTTTTTTTGACATTTATATACAGTGTGGCAAAAAAGTCTTTAGTCAGCCACCAATTGTGCAAGTTCTCCCCCTTAAAAAGATGAGAGAGGCCTGTAATCTTCATCATAGGTACACTTCAACTACAACAGACAAAATGAGAAAGAAAATCCAGAAAATCACATTGTAGGATTTTTAATGAATTTATTTGAAAATTATGGTGGAAAATAAGTATTTGGTCAATAACAAAAGTTTATCTCAATACTTTGTTATATACTCTTTGTTGGCAATGACAGAGGCCAAACGTTTTCTGTAAGTCTTCACAAGGTTTTCACACAATGTTGCTGGTATTTTGGCCCATTCCTCCATGCAGATCTCCTCTTGAGCAGTGATGTTTTGGGGCTGTTGCTGGGCAACACGGACTTTCAACTCCCTCCAAAGATTTTCTATGGGGTTGAGATCTGGAGACTGGCTAGGCCACTCCAGGACCTTGAAATGCTTCTTACGAAGCCACTCCTTCGTTGCCCGGGCGGTGTGTTTGGGATCATTGTCATGCTGAAAGACCCAGCCACGTTTCATCTTCAATGCCCTTGCTGATGGAAGGAGGTTTTCACTCAAAATCTCACGATACATGGCCTCATTCATTCTTTCTTTTACACGGATCAGTTGTCCTGGTCCCTTTGAGGAAAAACAGCCCGAAAGCATGATGTTTCCACCCCCATGCTTCACAGTAGGTATGGTGTTCTTTGGATGCAACTCAGCATTCTTTGTCCTCCAAACACGACGAGTTGAGTTTTTACCAAAAAGTTCTAATTTGGTTTCATCTGACCATATGACATTATCCCAATCTTCTTCTGGATCATCCAAATGCTCTCTAGCAAACTTCAGACGGGCCTGGACATGTACTGGCTTAAGCAGGGGGACACGTCTGGCACTGCAGGATTTGAGTCCCTGGCGGCGTAGTGTGTTACTGATGGTAGGCTTTGTTACTTTTGTCCCAGCTCTCTGCAGGTCATTCACTAGGTCCCCTCGTGTCGTTCTGGGATTTTTGCTCACCGTTCTTGTGATCATTTTGACCCCACGGGGTGAGATCTTGCGTGGAGCCCCAGATCGAGGGAGATTATCAGTGGTCTTGTATGTCTTCCATTTCCTAATAATTGCTCCCACAATTGATTTCTTCAAACCAAGCTGCTTACCTATTGCAGATTCAGTCTTCCCAGCCTGGTGCAGGGCTACAATTTTGTTTCTGGTGTCCTTTGACAGCTCTTTGGTCTTGGCCATTATTATTATATTATTATTATTATTATTATTATAGTGGAGTTTGGAGTGTGACTGTTTGAGGTTGTGGACAGGTGTCTTTTATACTGATAACAAGTTCAAACAGGTGCCATTAATACAGGTAACGAGTGGAGGACAGAGGAGCCTCTTAAAGAAGAAGTTACAGGTCTGTGAGAGCCAGAAATCTTGCTTGTTTGTAGGTGACCAAATCCTTATTTTCCACCATAATTTGCAAATAAATTCATAAAAAATCCTACAATGTGATTTTCTGGATTTTTTTTCTGGTGGCTGACTAACTTTTTTGCCCCACTGTATGTGACTGTACGTGAAGCATAGTTGGACCACAC
>NW_026290004.1:0-4964 GCF_023373465.1 Oncorhynchus keta
ACGACCAGGTCACTTTCACTTCTCCATGGTTGATGTGAGGAAAACTCTCAACAGAAGTGATTACGCACAAAGTCGCGGCTCAGGGATGGCATCGCTGGCCATATCCTCAGAGTGGGTGATGACCAGCTGGCTGATGGGCATCTTCTCCAGAAGATCTTCAGCCTGCTCCTGGCTCCAGGCAGTAGTCCCCACCTGCTTCAAGGAGGCCACTGTCCCAAATGACTATTGCACTGTTGCACTCACCCCCGGTCATCATGAAGTGCTTTGAGAGGCGGGCATGACCCATATCAAGCGTCATCATGCCAGACACACCGGACTCACTCCAATTAGCCTACTGCTCCAACAGATCCATGGAAGATGTAATTTCCATCACCATTCACATGGCCGTGGCTCACGTGTGGACAAGAGGAACACCTATAGTGCATTCGGACAGTATTCAGAGGCACCTATGATTTTTTCCACATTTTTGCTCACGTTACATCCTTAATCCAAAATTGTGAATCTACACACAATACCCCATAATAAGAAAGAAAAAAAAAGTGTTTTCATAAAATTGTGCACAATTGACTAGATGATGAAAAACAAAAATATCATATTTACATAAGTATTCAGACCCTTTACTCAGTGACTTTGTTGAAGCACCTTTGGCATGCGATTACAGCCCTCGAAGTCTTCTTGGGTGTATGACACAACATTCTTGGCACACCTTATTTGGGGGAGCTTCTCCCATTCTTCTCTGCGAGATCCTGTCAAGATCTGTCCAGGTTGGATGGGGAGCGTCGCTGCACAACTATTTTCAGAATTCCCCAGAGATGTTAGATTGGGATCAAGTCCTGAAGCTCTGGCTGGGCCACTCAAGGACATTCAGAGACTTGTCCCGAAGCCACTCCTGCATTGTCTTGGCTGTGTGCTTAGGGTTGTTGTCCTGTTGGAAGGTGAAACTTCACCCCAGTCTGAGGTCCGGAGTGCTCTGGAGCAGGTTTTCATCAACAATCTCTCTGTACTTTGCTCTGTTGATCTTTCCCTCGATCTTGATTAGTCTCCCAGTCCCTGATGCTGAAAAACATTCCCACAGCATGATGCTGGCGTCCAGGGCAAAGCGTTCCATCTTGGTTTCATCAGACCAGAGAATCTTGTTTCTTTGACTACATTTCACCATTCGACATTATTTCAGCAACTGGATCCTGGACTTCCTAAAGGGCAGGCCATAGGCTGTGAGGACTGGCAACAACGCCTCCTCCACACAGACTCTTAACACAGGGCCACCCTGAAATGCCTGACAACTAACAACGACTGTAGCCTGTAGGGAGGAAGTAAGTGAGCTGGCATTGTGGTGCCAGGACAACAACCTCGTGTCTCAACGTCAGCAAAAGAAAGAAGTTGATTGTTGACTTCAGGAAGCAGAGGAGGGAACATGCCCCGATCCACATCATCCGTCTAGAGAGTCAGCAGTTTTAAGTTCCTCTGCGTCCACATCATTGAGAACTTGACATGAACCACCACTTTTGTCAAGAGTGCGTAACAGCGTCTTTACTTCCCAAGGCGGCTGAAGATCTTCGGCATGCAACCCTGGGTCCTTTCCAAACACTACAGCTGCACCATCAAGATTGTCCTGCCCGGTTGAATCATGGCCCGGTATGGGAATGGCTCCTTCTAAGACCATAAGGCCCCCCAGTTGGTGGTGAAGACGGCCCAGTACATTACTGGGGCCGTGCTCCCACCCATCCAGGACATCTACTCGAAACAGTGCCTGAGGAATTTTATTTGAACCTTTATTTAACTAGGCAAGTCAGTTAAGAACACATTCTTATTGTACAATGACGGCCTACCCCGGCCAAACCCTCCCCTAACCCCGACAACCCTGGGCCAATTGTGCACCGCCATTTGGGACTCCTGATCAGGACCGGTTGTGATATGGCCCGGGATTGAACCAGGGTCTGTAGTGATACCTCTAGCACTGAGATGCAGTGCCTTAGACCACTCGGGAGCAGTCATCAAGGACCCCACACACCCCAGCCACGAGCTGTTCACTCCCTTCCTGTTGTGCAGACTGTATCGAAGCATGATGTCTGATACCAACAGGCACAGAGACGGTGTCTACCTAAAAACTATCAGACTGCTGAACACTTGAACTGGATTGACCATCTGCTCTGATTCTCTGCACCTTAGAACACATGCACTCACTCACTCACTTACTCACATACTCTCCCCTAATCACACTCTCACTCACTCTCACTCTCAATCCAACCCAATTCAATTCAAGGGGCTTTATTGGCATGGGAAACATGTGTTAACGTAAACATTACACATACAGAAGTTTAAAAACAGTAAAGACATTACAAATGTCATATTATATATATATATATATATATATATATACAATGTACAAATAGTTAAAGGACACAAGATAAAATGAATAAGCATAAATATGGGTTGTATTTACAATGGTGTTTGTTCTTCACTGGTTGCCCTTTTCTCGTGGCAACAGGTCACAAATCTTGCTGCTGTGATGGCACACTGTGGAATTTCACCCAAAAGATATGGGAGTTTTTCAAAATTGGATTTGTTTTCGAATTCTTTGTGGATCTGTGTAATCTGGGGGAAATATGTCTCTCTAATATGGTCATACATTGGGCAGGAGGTTAGGAAGTGCAGCTCAGTTTCCACCTCATTTGTGGGCAGTGAGCACATAGCCTGTCTTCTCTTGAGAGCTCATGTCTGCCTACGGCGGCCTTTCTCAATAGCAAGGCTATGCTCACTGAGTCTGTACATAGTCAAAGCTTTCCTTAATTTTGGGTCAGTCACAGTGGTCAGGTATTCTGCCGCTGTGTACTCTCTGTGTAGGGCCAAATAGCATTCTAGTTTGCTCTGTTTTTTTGTTAATTCTTTCCAATGTGTTAAGTAATTATCTTTTTGTTTTCTCATGATTTGGTTGGGTCTAATTGTGCTGTTGTCCTGGGGCTCTGTAGGGTGTGTTTGTGTTTGTGAACAGAGCCCCAGGACCAGCTTGCTTAGGGGACTCTTCTCCAGGTTCATCTCTCTGTAGGTGATGGCTTTGTTATGGAAGGTTTGTGAATCGCTTCCTTTTAGGTGGTTGTAGAATTTAACGGCTCTTTTCTGGATTTTGATAATTAGTGGGTATCGGCCTAATTCTGCTCTGCATGCATTATTTGGTGTTTTACGTTGTACACGGAGGATATTTTTGCAGAATTCTGCGTGCAGAGTCTCAATTTGGTGTTTGTCCCATTTTGTGAAGTCTTGGTTGGTGAGCGGACCCCAGACCTCACAACCATAAAGGGCAATGGGCTCTATGACTGATTCAAGTATTTTTAGCCAAATCCTAATTGGTATGTTGAAATTTATGTTTCTTTTGATGGCATAGAATGCCCTTCTTGCCTTGTCTCTCAGATCGTTCACAGCTTTGTGGAAGTTACCTGTGGCGCTGATGTTTAGGCCAAGGTATGTATAGTTTTTGTGTGCTCTAGGGCAACAGTGTCTAGATGGAATTTGTATTTGTGGTCCTGATGACTGGACCTTTTTGGAACACCATTATTTTGGTCTTACTGAGATTTACTGTCAGGGCCCAGGTCTGACAGAATCTGTGCATAAGATCTAGGTGCTGCTGTAGGCCCTCCTTGGTTGGTGACAGAAGCACCAGATCATCAGCAAACAGCAGACATTTGACTTCGGATTCTAGCAGGGGAGGCCGGGTGCTGCAGACTTTTCTAGTGCCCGCGCCAATTCGTTGATATATATGTTGAAGAGGGTGGGGCTTAAGCTGCATCCCTGTCTAACCCCACGACCCTGTGTGAAGAAATGTGTGTGTTTTTGCCAATTTTAACCGCACACTTGTTGTTTGTGTACATGGATTTTATAATGTCGTATGTTTTACCCCCAACACCACTGTCCATCAGTGCCAGTTTGAGTCTGAAGGCTTTTTGAAATCAACAAAGCATGAGAAGACTTTGCCTTTGTTTTGGCTTGTTTGGTTGTCAATTAGGGTGTGTAGGGTGAATACATGGTCTGTTGTACGGTAATTTGGTAAAAAGCCAATTTGACATTTGCTCAGTACATTGTTTTCATTGAGGAAATGTACGAGTCTGCTGTTAATAATAATGCAGAGGATTTTCCCAAGGTTACTGTTGACACATATTCCACGGTAGTTATTGGGGTCAAATTTGTCTCCACTTTTGTGGATTGGGGTGATCAGTCCTTGGTTCCAAATATTGGGGAAGATGCCAGAGCTAAGTATGATGTTAAAGAGTTTTAGTATAGCCAATTGGAATTTGTTGTCTGTATATTTGATCATTTCATTGAGGATACCATCGACACCACAGGCCTTTTTGGGTTGAAGGGTTTTTATTTTGTCCTGTAACTCATTCAATGTAATTGGAGAATCCAGTGGGTTCTGGTAGTCTTTAATAGTTGATTCTAAGATCTGTATTTGATTATGTATATGTTTTTGCTCTTTGTTCTTTGTTATAGAACCAAAAGATTGGAGAAGTGGTTTACCCATACATCTCCATTTTGGATAGATAATTCTTCGTGTTGTTGTTTGTTTAGTGTTTTCCAATTTTCCCAGAAGTGGTTAGAGTCTATGGATTCTTCAATTGCATTGAGCTGATTTCTGACATGCTGTTCCTTCTTTTTCCGTAAGTGTATTTCTGTATTGTTTTAGTGATTCACCATAGTGAAGGCGTAGACTCAGGTTTTCCGGGTCTCTATGTTTTTGGTTGGACAGGTTTCTCAATTTCTTTCCTTAGATTTTTGCATTCTTCATCAAACCATTTGTCATTATTGTTAATTTTCTTCGGTTTTCTATTTGAGATTTTTAGATTTGATAGGGAAGCTGAGAGGTCAAATATACTGTTAAGATTTTCTACTGCCAGGTTTACACCTTCACTATTACAGTGGAACGTTTTGCCCAGGAAATTTGTCTAAAAGGGATTGAATTTGTTGTTGCC
>NW_026290005.1:0-1590 GCF_023373465.1 Oncorhynchus keta
GAGACAGTATAGAGGGAGCAGAAGCAGGAGTCAGTATAGAGAGATCAGAAGCAGGGAGACAGTATAGAGGAGCAGAAGCAGAAGCAGGAGACAGTGTAGAGGGAGCAGAAGCAGGAGTCAGTATAGAGAGATCAGAAGCAAGGAGACAGTATAGAGGTAGCAGACGTTGGGTGTATCCGTTTCCTCTCCAACAGACTCCCTGCCAGTAAACTCACCAGATCGTTATCATGATAAATCATTGGCCGATTCCCTCCCGACACTCATATACCGTTTCTTGGAAATAATAAATGACTGAAATGTTTCATCATCTTTTATTGTCTTTATATTTCAATTCATATCGTATTTACAATCATCAGTTGGACTGTTGAACCCATTGTAGAACTGGCCCTGGGGCAATTCTGGCAAATGCCAGATGGGCTGGTCCATCTTTAACTCAGTGGGTCGGTCTAAATTAGGGATTTAGAGCTAAATAATCATTATTATTTGACTAATTATAGGAGCCAAGAGGGAAAGAAATGGGATTGTGTGGCTGCCTTGAGGGGGGAAATTGACTTATGTGTTAGAAATGGGATAGTGAGGTTGCCTCGAAGGGGGAAAATGGACTGAAATGCCTGGACCGATTTTTTGTCCGAGTCCACCCCTGGTTGAACTCTTTGGCTGCTCTTTCCTAGAAAACATCAACACAGAGATTACTGTACCTAATACATAACTACATTACACCTGTTACTATTACTATGTTGCTTGTTTGTGTAACGGATGTGAAACGGCTAGCTTAGTTAGCGGTGTGCGCTAAATAGCGTTTCAATCGGTTACGTCACTTGCTCTGAGACCTTGAAGTAGTAGTTCCCCTTGCGGTAACGATGCTTCGTGGATGACTGTTGTTGATGTGTGCAGAGGGTCCCTGGTTCGCGCCCGGGTATGGCCGAGGGGACGGTTTAAAAGTATACTGTTACATTTGTGTGTGTGTGGTGTGTGTGCATGTATGGTGTGTGTGCATGTATGGTGTGTGTGCATGTATGGTGTGTGTGCATGTATGGTGTGGTGTGTGTGTGTGTGTGTGTGTGTGTGTGTGTGTGTGTGTGTGTGTGTGTGTGTGTGTGTGTGTGTGTGTGTGTGTGTGTGTGTGTGTGTGTGTGTTGTGTGTGTATACTCTGGTAATAAATGTATGGTACTGTAGGTCAACAGGATCTGGGCTCCTTCTGAATCCCTGATAGAAGTTATGTACTTTCTCTGTCTCTCAGACGGTGTGACCAGACAGACATTACCAGGACATAAAGGCTCACCTTGTCCTGGTATTGTAGGGGGCGGCAGGGTAGCCTAGTGGTAAGAGCATTGGACTAGCAACCGGAAGGTTGCAAGTTCAAACCCCTGAGCTGACAAGGTAAAAATCTGTTGTTCTGCCCCTGAACAGGCAGTTAACCCACTGTTCCTAGACCAGTTAACCCACTGTTCCTAGACCAGTTAACCCACTGTTCCTAGACCAGTTAACCCACTGTTCCTAGACCAGTTAACCCACTGTTCCTAGGCCGTCATTGAAAATAAGAATTTGTTCTTAACTGACTTGCCTAGTTAAATAAAATAAAATAAAAA
>NW_026290006.1:0-8409 GCF_023373465.1 Oncorhynchus keta
TGGTGTCTGGCTAGACTGCAAACTCTCCTTCCAGACTCACATCAAACATCTCCAATCAAAAATCAAATCCAGAGTCGGCTTTCTATTCCGCAACAAAGCCTCCTTCACTCACGCTGCCAAGCTTACCCTAGTAAAACTGACTATCCTACCGATCCTCGACTTCGGCGATGTCATCTACAAAATGGCTTCCAACACTCTACTCAGCAAACTGGATGCAGTCTATCACAGTGCCATCCGTTTTGTCACTAAAGCACCTTATACCACCCACCACTGCGACTTGTATGCTCTAGTCGGCTGGCCCTCACTACATATTCGTCGCCAGACCCACTGGCTCCAGGTCATTTACAAGTCCATGCTAGGTAAAGCTCCGCCTTATCTCAGTTCACTGGTCACGATGGCAACACCCATCCGTAGCACGCGCTCCAGCAGGTGTATCTCACTGATCATCCCTAAAGCCAACACCTCATTTGGCCGCCTTTCGTTCCAGTACTCTGCTGCCTGTGACTGGAACGAATTGCAAAAATCTTTGAAGTTGGAGACTTTTATCTCCCTCACCAACTTCAAACATCAGCTATCCGAGCAGCTAACTGATCGCTGCAGTTGTACATAGTCTATAGGTAAATAGCTCACCCTATTTCACCTACCTCATTCCCATACTGTTTTTATACTGTTTTTATTTATTTACTTTTCTGCTCTTTTGCACACCAATATCTCTACCTGTACATGCCCATCTGATCATTTATCACTCCAGTGTTAATCTGCAAAATTGTATTATTTCCCTACCTCCTCATGCCTTTTGCACACATTGTATATAGACTGCCCATTTTTTTCTACTGTGTTATTGACTTGCTAATTGTTTACTCCATGTGTAACTCTGTGTTGTCTGTTCACACTGCTATGCTTTATCTTGGCCAGGTCGCAGTTGCAAATGAGAACTTGTTCTCAACTAGCCTACCTGGTTAAATAAAGGTGAAATAAAAATAAAAATAAAAAGAGCGTTGGACTAGTAACCGGAAGGTTGCGAGTTCAAACCCCGAGCTGACAAGATACAAATCTGTCGCTCTGCCCCTTGAACAGGCAGTTAACTCCACTGTTCCCAGGCCGTCATTGAAAATAAGAATATGTTCTTAACTGACTTGCCTGGTTAAACAAAGGTAAAATAAAAATAAAAAATAGGACTCATTAAACGCAGCGCTTTCAAAATATGGGGCACTTCCGGGATTGATTTTTCTCAGGTTTTCGCCTGCAACATCAGTTCTGTTATACTCACAGACAATATCTTTACAGAAACGTTAGAGTGTTTTCTATCCTAAACTGTCAAATATATGCATATTCTAGCATCTTGTCCTGACAAAATATCCAGTTGAAAATGGGAAAGTTTTTTTTCACAAAAATTAAAATACTGCCCCTAGAGTCGCAACAGGATATTATTAAAGTGGCTGGAGTTGAGTCAGTGTGTTGGCAGCAGCCACTCAATTTTAGTGGTGGCTGTTTAACAGTCTGATGGCCTTGAGATAGAAGCTGTTTTTCAGTCTCTCGGTCCCTTCTGGATGATAGCGGGGTGAACAGGCAGTGGCTCGGGTGGTTGTTGTCCTTGATGATCTTTATGGCCTTCCTGTGACATCGGGTGGTGTAGGTGTCCTGGAGGGCAGGTAGTTTGCCCCCGGTGATGCGTTATGATGATTGAGTTGATTGAGTTGGAGGCGTGCATGGCCACGCAGTCATGGGTGAAGAGGAGTACAGGAGAGGGCTCAGAACACACCCTTGTGGGGCCCCAGTGTTGAGGATCAGCGTGGTGAGATGCTGTTACCTACCTCACCACCTGGGGGCCGCCCGTCAGGGTGTCCAGTACCTAGTTGCACAGGGCGGGTCGAGACCCAGAGACCCAACTTTATTTGACTCTTTGCAAACTGGAAACCACATATCCTGAAGCTGCATTCATTATAGCTGGGGATTTTAACAAGGCTAATCTGAAAACAAGACTCCCTAAATTGTATCAGCATATCGATTGCGCAACCAGGGCTGGTAAAACCTTGGATCATTGCTATTCTAACTTCCGCGACGCATATAAGGCCCTCCCCCACCCTCCTTTTGGAAAAGCTGAGCACGACTCCATTTTGTTGCTTCCTGCCTACAGACAGAAACTAAAACAAGAAGCTCCAGCGCTCAGGTCTGTTCAACTAATCTGATTCCAGACTGCTTCGATCACGCGGACTGGGATATGTTCCGCATTGTACCAAACAACAACATTGACGAATACGCTGATTCGGTGAGCGAGTTCATTAGAACGTGCATTGATGATGTCGTTCCCATAGCAATGATGAAAACATTCCCAAACCAGAAACTGTGGATTGATGGCAGCATTCGCGTGAAACTGAAAGTGCGAACCACTGCTTTTAACCAGGGAAAGGTGACCGGAAACATGACAGAATACAGACATTTGGCTTACATTTTACTTTAGCCTCCCATGTATGCCTGCATTCATAAAGTGTTTATAGCAGCTACATAATACATTACAACATCTGTCAAGCAGTCATAATTATA
The DNA here is from genome assembly GCF_023373465.1 of Oncorhynchus keta. Lineage (NCBI taxonomy): Eukaryota > Metazoa > Chordata > Actinopteri > Salmoniformes > Salmonidae > Oncorhynchus > Oncorhynchus keta. The sequence goes on from NW_026290006.1 coordinate 2,545, forward strand.
CTTATCATTGGAACTATGACAGCTGTCATGTGTCAAGTCAACTCTCTCTCAATGTATTAAAAAACTGAATTGTGGGAATGAAAGTGAGTCCCTTCAGTAGTAGCTCCTACTGTTTCTGAAATATGGAAGGTATTGGAGAGGTTAAAAACACTGTGCACTGTCATTTTAGCTTTATTACTGCACTTCTTTAAATTCAAGAGTTTAACTGCTACAGTCCAGCAGATAGGTGAAATAATTGTGCATGTTAGGATAGGCATATCAAACTTGGTACACGAATATTAGACACCCGAAGGAACAGTTTAAAGATTGGAGGCAGTATGGGAAGCCTTTTTTAATAAAATGTCTGCAATTCCGATTTCCTGTTAGAAGAAAATAGGATAAAATCATTCCAAACAACATCAAAATGTTATCTACCCACTGTATAAACCCCACAGATAATATAGACAATCATTCTGATCATAAAGGATTCTTGTAATCTTCAAGGGGATCATTTTGAGGTTATTTTGACACTGAAAATGAGGATTTCCAGCATAATTTACACTGATTTCACTATAATATGGTTGTATTTGATTGGGTATGTTTTCTCAATGTATCTATACAAATAAATTACTATCTACATACTACTTCAAAGTGCTTTCTGTTTGTTAGGAATGAAGTGCAGAAACGGTGAGTTAAGGTATGTAACCCCGGTTCTCTGAAGGAGATGATCTCACTATTGGACATGCCACTGTGCATGTTATTTGCGAAAGCCTTATTCAATCAAGCCTAACAGGCCAATCAGAGCTTTGTGGATGTAAGCCCTGTGTGTCTATGTATCATCCCGCAATGCTCTGTTTTCCGAGTTCTAACAACTGCCTCCTACACGAGTCATGCTAGAGGGAGGTAACATACCTTAACCGACAGTTGGGAAACCCTGCCATATGGTACAACACAGGGACACAGCGATTTATGTCAGAGTGGTGCTTTGTGAGCATGCACCTGTCGCAGAGAAATGCAAACACCAGCCGGATGACAGAGCGCCTGGCCATCTCTAAGGGCTTGTTGACGTCCTCCTCCCACTGGACCATCTCTAAGGGCTTGTTGATGTCCTCCTCCCTATGGAGCATCTCTATGGGCTTGTTGATGTCCTCCTCCCTCTGGACCATCTCTATGGGCTTGTTGATGTCCTCCTCCCTCTGGACCATCTCTATGGGCTTGTTGAGGTCCTCCTCCCTCTGGACCATCTCTAAGGGCTTGTTGATGTCCTCCTCCCACTGGACCATCTCTAAGGGCTTGTTGACCATCTCTATGGGCTTGTTGATGTCCTCCTCCCTCTGGACCATCTCTATGGGCTTGTTGATGTCCTCCTCTCTATGGACCATCTCTATGGGCTTGTTGATGTCCTCCTCCCACTGGACCATCTCTATGGGCTTGTTGATGTCCTCCTCCCTCTGGACCATCTCTATGGGCTTGTTGATGTCCTCCTCCCTCTGGACCATCTCTATGGGCTTGTTGATGTCCTCCTCCCACTGGACCATCTCTATGGGCTTGTTGATGTCCTCCTCCCTCTGGACCATCTCTATGGGCTTGTTGATGTCCTCCTCCCTCTGGACCATCTCTATGGGCTTGTTGATGTCCTCCTCCCACTGGAACATCTCTAAGGGCTTGTTGACCATCTCTATGGGCTTGTTGATGTCCTCCTCCCTATGGACCATCTCTATGGGCTTGTTGATGTCCTCCTCCCACTGGAACATCTCTAAGGGCTTGTTGACCATCTCTATGGGCTTGTTGATGTCCTCCTCCCTATGGACCATCTCTAAGGGCTTGTTGATGTCCTCCTCTCTCTGGACCATCTCTAAGGGCTTGTTGATGTCCTCCTCCCTCTGGACCATCTCTATGGGCTTGTTGATGTCCTCCTCCCTATGGACCATCTCTATGGGCTTGTTGATGTCCTCCTCCCTCTGGGCCATCTCTATGGGCTTGTTGATGTCCTCCTTCCACTGGACCATCTCTATGGGCTTGTTGATGTCCTCCTCCTCTGTACCATCTCTATGGGCTTGTTGATGTCCTCCTCCCACTGGGCCATCTCTAAGGGCTTGTTGATGTCCTCCTCCCTCTGGACCATCTCTATGGGCTTGTTGATGTCCTCCTCCCTATGGACCATCTCTATGGGCTTGTTGATGTCCTCCTCCCACTGGGCCATCTCTATGGGCTTGTTGATGTCCTCCTTCCACTGGACCATCTCTAAGGGCTTGTTGACCATCTCTATGGGCTTGTTGATGTCCTCCCTCTGGACCATCTCTATGGGCTTGTTGATGTCCTCCTCCCACTGGACCATCTCTAAGGGCTTGTTGACCATCTCTATGGGCTTGTTGATGTCCTCCCTCTGGACCATCTCTATGGGCTTGTTGATGTCCTCCTCCCTCTGGACCATCTCTATGGGCTTGTTGATGTCCTCCTCCCTATGGACCATCTCTATGGGCTTGTTGATGTCCTCCTCCCACTGGACCATCTCTATGGGCTTGTTGATGTCCTCCTCCCTCTGGACCATCTCTATGGGCTTGTTGATGTCCTCCTCCCTCTGGAACATCTCTAAGAGCTTGTTGATGTCCTCCTCCCTCTGGACCATCTCTATGGGCTTGTTGATGTCCTCCTCCCACTGGACCATCTCTATGGGCTTGTTGATGTCCTCCTCCCACTGGACCATCTCTAAGGGCTTGTTGATGTCCTCCTCCCTCTGGACCATCTCTATGGGCTTGTTGATGTCCTCCTCCCTCTGGACCATCTCTATGGGCTTGTTGATGTCCTCCTCCCTCTGGACCATCTCTATGGGCTTGTTGATGTCCTCCTCCCTCTGGACCATCTCTATGGGCTTGTTGATGTCCTCCTCCCTATGGACCATCTCTATGGGCTTGTTGATGTCCTCCTCCCTGGACCATCTCTAGGGCTTGCTGATGTCCTCCTCTGGACATCTCTAAGGGCTTGCTGACCATCTCTATGGGCTTGCTTGATGTCCTCCCTCCCTATGGACCATCTCTATGGGCTTGTTGATGTCCTCCTCCCTATGGACCATCTCTATGGGCTTGTTGATGTCCTCCTCCCTCTGGAACATCTCTAAGGGCTTGTTGACCATCTCTATGGGCTTGTTGATGTCCTCCTCCCACTGGACCATCTCTATGGGCTTGTTGATGTCCTCCTCCCACTGGACCATCTCTATGGACTTGTTGATGTCCTCCTCCCACTGGACCATCTCTATGGGCTTGGTGGTCCTCCTCCCACTGCATCACCCAACTCCTCTACTGTGTGGTGTCAGATTAGACCACCATATTTGCTTCAGTCTTTGTTTCCTTGCTCTTGCCAATTCGATTTGAGCAATGATCAGTGGAATATTGAGCTGGAATTTTATCAATAAATAAAATAAATCAAATGCGAGGCATTGTGAGGGTTTAAAAGGAAAGCATGTGTTTTGCTGTATTATAAGCTGGGAGTTTGAGCCCTGAATGCTGATTGGCTGGAAGCCATGGTATAGCAGACCGTATACCACGGGTATGACAAAACATTATGTTTTACTGTTTTAATTACATTGGTAACCAGATTATAATAGCAATAACCAGTTTAAAATAGCAATGTATCTAGGCACTCAAGCAATACGTAGTGCTAAAAACAGCACTTAGCTCTGGTATATTGGGCCTATAATTTAAAAAAAAACATTTGACATTTTCTTTAACCAGGTAGGCTAGTTGAGAACAAGTTGTCATTTACAACTGCGACCTGGCCAAGATAAAGCAAAGAAGTTTGACACATACAACAACACAGAGTTATTCAAGGAATAATCAAACATACAGTCAAACACAATAGAAAAAAGTATATTTACAGTGTGTGCAAATGAGGTAAGATTAGGGAGGTAAGTCAATAAATAGGCCATAGTGGCGAAATAATTACAATATACCATTAATATACCATTAAAAACTGGAGTGATGGATGTGCAGAAGATGAATGTGCAAGTAGAGATACTGAGGTGCAAAGGAGCAAGATAAATAAATACAGTATATAGAGGATAGAGGTAGTTGAATTGGGCTGTTTACAGATCATTCTGCTAGGTGCAGTGATCTGTGAGCTGCTCTGATAACTGGTGCTTAAAAAGTTATTGATGGAGCAATAGTCTCCAGCTGGTGATTTTGCAGTTAGTTCAATCGTGGCAGGAGAGAAGTGGAAGGAAAAGCGTAAGGAGGAATTGGTTGAGGAGTGACAGTAGGATACCTGCTGGAGGGCATGCACAGGTAGGTGCTGCCATGTTGACCAGTGAGCTGAGAATGGGCAGGGCTTTACCCTGCTTGAGACTTGTAGATGACCTGGGGCCATTGGGTTTGGCGACCAGTATGAAGCGAGGGCCAGCCAACGAGAGCGTACAGGTCACAGTGGTGGGTAGTATATGGGGCTTTGGTAACAAAATGGATGGCACTGTGATAGACTGCATCCAATTTGTTGAGTAGAGTGTTTGAGGCTATTTTGTAAATGGCATCGCTGAAGTCGAGGATAGGTAGGATGGTCAGTTTTACGAGGGTATGTTTGGCAGCATGAGTGAAGGATGCTTTGTTGCGAAAAGGAAGCCGATTCTAGTTTTAATTTGAGATTGGAGGGTTGGAAGGAGGGTTTACAGTCTAACCAGACACCTAACTATTTGTTGTTGTCCACATATTCTAAGTCAGAACCGTCCAGAGTTGTGATGCTGGACGGGCGGGCAGCGATCGGTTGAAGAGCATGCATTTGGTTTTACTTGCATTTAAGAGCAGATGGAGGCCACGGAAGGAGAGTTGTATGGCATTGAAGCTTGTCTGGAGGTTAGTTAACACAGTGTCCAAAGAAGGGCCAGAGGTATACAGAATGGTGTTGTCTGCGTAGAGGTGGATCAGAGAATCACCAGAAGCAAGAGCAACATCATTGATGTATACAGAAAAGAGAGTCTGCCCGAGAATTGAACCCTGTGGCACCCCCATAGAGACTGCCAGAGGTCCGGACAGCAGACCCTCCGATTTGACACACTGAACTCTATCAGAGAAGTAGTTGGTGAACCAGGTAAGGCAAACATTTGAGAAACGAAGGCTGTTCAGTCTGCCGATAAAAATGTGATGACAGAGTCAAAAGCCATGGCCTTGTCGATGAAAAAACGGCTGCACAGTAATGTCTCTTATCGATGGCGGTTATGATATCATTTAAGACCTTGAGCGTGCACCCATGACCAGCTCGGAAACCAGATTGCATAGTGGAGAAGGTATGAATTGATCAGTAATCTGTGGCTTTCGAAGACCTTAGAAAGGCAGGGTAGGATAGATATAGGTCTGTAGCAGTTTGTGTCTAGAGTGTCTCCAGCTTTGAAGAGGGGGGTAATCACAGCAGCTTTCCAATCTTTGGGAATCTCAGACGATACGAAAGAGAGGTTGAACAGGCTAGTAATAGGGTTGCAACAATTTCAGCAGAATTTTGGAAAGAGAGGGTCCAGATTGTCTAGCCCGGCTGATTTGTAGAGGTCCAGATTTTGCAGCTCTTTCAGAACATCAGCTATCTGGATTTGGGTGAAGGAGAAATGGGGAGGCTTGGGCGAGTTGCTGTGGGGGGTGGAGGGCTGTTGATCGAGGTAGGGATAGCCAGGTGGAAAGCATGGCCAGCCGTCGAAAAATGTAAATTCTCAATTATAGTAGACTTAGCGGTGGTGACAGTGTTTCCTAGCCTCAGTGCAGTGGGCAGCTGGGAGGAGGTATTCTTATTCTCCATAGACTTTACAGTGTTCCAGAACTTTTTTGAGTTTGTGCTACAGGATGCACATTTCTGCTTGAAAAAGCTAGCCTTAGCTTTCTTAACTGCCTGTGTATATTGTTTCCTAACTTC
>NW_026290007.1:0-3019 GCF_023373465.1 Oncorhynchus keta
TGTGTGTGTGTGTGTGTGTGTGTGTGTGTGTGTGTGTGTGTGTGTGTGTGTGTGTGTGTGTGTGTGTGTGTGTGTGTGTGTGTGTGTGTGTGTGTGTGTTAGCCTGTCTGTGTGTATCTTTTCACAGTCCCCGGCTGTTCCATAAGGTATAGTTGTATCTGTTTCTTTTTATCTGATTCTACAGATTTACTGAGTTACTTGATGTGGAATAGAGTTCCATGTAGTCATGGCTCTATGTAGTACTGTGGAATAGAGTTCCATGTTGTCATGGCTCTATGTAGTACTGTGGAATAGAGTTCCATGTAGTCATGGCTCTATGTAGTACTGTGGAATAGAGTTCCATGTAGTCATGGCTCTATGTGGTACTGTGGAATAGAGTTCCATGTAGTCATGGCTCTATGTAGTACTGTGGAATAGAGTTCCATGTTGTCATGGCTCTATGTAGTACTGTGGAATAGAGTTCCATGTAGTCATGGCTCTATGTGGTACTGTGGAATAGAGTTCCATGTAGTCATGGCTCTATGTAGTACTGTGGAATAGAGTTCCATGTTGTCATGGCTCTATGTAGTACTGTGGAATAGAGTTCCATGTAGTCATGGCTCTATGTAGTACTGTGGAATAGAGTTCCATGTAGTCATGGCTCTATGTAGTACTGTGGAATAGAGTTCCATGTAGTCATGGCTCTATGTAGTACTGTGGAATAGAGTTCCATGTTGTCATGGCTCTATGTAGTACTGTGGAATAGAGTTCCATGTAGTCATGGCTCTATGTAGTACTGTGGAATAGAGTTCCATGTAGTCATGGCTCTATGTGGTACTGTGGAATAGAGTTCCATGTAGTCATGGCTCTATGTAGTACTGTGGAATAGAGTTCCATGTAGTCATGGCTCTATGTAGTACTGTGGAATAGAGTTCCATGTAGTCATGGCTCTATGTAGTACTGTGGAATAGAGTTCCATGTAGTCATGGCTCTATGTAGTACTGTGGAATAGAGTTCCATGTTGTCATGGCTCTATGTAGTACTGTGGAATAGAGTTCCATGTAGTCATGGCTCTATGTAGTACTGTGGAATAGAGTTCCATGTAGTCATGGCTCTATGTAGTACTGTGGAATAGAGTTCCATGTAGTCATGGCTCTATGTAGTACTGTGGAATAGAGTTCCATGTAGTCATGGCTCTATGTAGTACTGTGGAATAGAGTTCCATGTAGTCATGGCTCTATGTAGTACTGTGGAATAGAGTTCCATGTAGTCATGGCTCTATGTAGTACTGTGGAATAGAGTTCCATGTAGTCATGGCTCTATGTAGTACTGTGGAATAGAGTTCCATGTAGTCATGGCTCTATGTAGTACTGTGGAATAGAGTTCCATGTAGTCATGGCTCTATGTAGTACTGTGGAATAGAGTTCCATGTAGTCATGGCTCTATGTGGTACTGTGGAATAGAGTTCCATGTAGTCATGGCTCTATGTAGTACTGTGGAATAGAGTTCCATGTAGTCATGGCTCTATGTAGTACTGTGGAATAGAGTTCCATGTAGTCATGGCTCTATGTGGTACTGTGGAATAGAGTTCCATGTAGTCATGGCTCTATGTAGTACTGTGGAATAGAGTTCCATGTAGTCATGGCTCTATGTAGTACTGTGGAATAGAGTTCCATGTAGTCATGGCTCTATGTAGTACTGTGGAATAGAGTTCCATGTAGTCATGGCTCTATGTGGTACTGTGGAATAGAGTTCCATGTAGTCATGGCTCTATGTAGTACTGTGGAATAGAGTTCCATGTAGTCATGGCTCTATGTGGTACTGTGGAATAGAGTTCCATGTAGTCATGGCTCTATGTAGTACTGTGGAATAGAGTTCCATGTTGTCATGGCTCTATGTAGTACTGTGGAATAGAGTTCCATGTAGTCATGGCTCTATGTAGTACTGTGGAATAGAGTTCCATGTAGTCATGGCTCTATGTAGTACTGTGGAATAGAGTTCCATGTAGTCATGGCTCTATGTAGTACTGTGGAATAGAGTTCCATGTTGTCATGGCTCTATGTAGTACTGTGGAATAGAGTTCCATGTAGTCATGGCTCTATGTAGTACTGTGGAATAGAGTTCCATGTAGTCATGGCTCTATGTAGTACTGTGGAATAGAGTTCCATGTAGTCATGGCTCTATGTAGTACTGTGGAATAGAGTTCCATGTAGTCATGGCTCTATGTAGTACTGTGGAATAGAGTTCCATGTAGTCATGGCTCTATGTAGTACTGTGGAATAGAGTTCCATGTAGTCATGGCTCTATGTAGTACTGTGGAATAGAGTTCCATGTAGTCATGGCTCTATGTGGTACTGTGGAATAGAGTTCCATGTAGTCATGGCTCTATGTAGTACTGTGGAATAGAGTTCCATGTAGTCATGGCTCTATGTAGTACTGTGGAATAGAGTTCCATGTAGTCATGGCTCTATGTGGTACTGTGGAATAGAGTTCCATGTAGTCATGGCTCTATGTAGTACTGTGGAATAGAGTTCCATGTTGTCATGGCTCTATGTAGTACTGTGGAATAGAGTTCCATGTAGTCATGGCTCTATGTAGTACTGTGGAATAGAGTTCCATGTAGTCATGGCTCTATGTAGTACTGTGGAATAGAGTTCCATGTAGTCATGGCTCTATGTAGTACTGTGGAATAGAGTTCCATGTTGTCATGGCTCTATGTAGTACTGTGGAATAGAGTTCCATGTAGTCATGGCTCTATGTAGTACTGTGGAATAGAGTTCCATGTAGTCATGGCTCTATGTAGTACTGTGGAATAGAGTTCCATGTTGTCATGGCTCTATGTAGTACTGTGGAATAGAGTTCCATGTAGTCATGGCTCTATGTAGTACTGTGGAATAGAGTTCCATGTAGTCATGGCTCTATGTAGTACTGTGGAATAGAGTTCCATGTAGTCATGGCTCTATGTAGTACTGTGGAATAGAGTTCCATGTAGTCATGGCTCTATGTAGTACTGTGGAATAGAGTTCCATGTAGTCATGGC